>NW_027663108.1:56458-58958 GCF_963989245.1 Nansenia antarctica | reverse complement strand
AGAATAAACCCGCACAGGACCCATCTCCCAACGCGCTTTCTCGGAGAAAAAAAGTTACTTTTAGAATGGGTTTGGGTGGGTTCGCAGGTGGGGTGGTCGCAAGTTCGCTGGGTGGATATAAAAGTCGACCTTAAAGTGGATAAACTCGCTTTGAAAACATACATTTGACGAACAATAACCGAGGTAAAAGCGTGGCCCCCAGTTCCCCCTGGCTGGCCGGCGTGGCTCCGGACCGCGGAGCAGAAAGCAGACAGGCTCTTACCCAACAAGCTCCGTCCGTCCGTCCGGGGAGAGATCAACTCCGTTAGTAGTATCTCCGGTGGAAAAGGCTTCCTCCGTCCGTTTGTAGAAAGAAAGAAATTCAAGTTATTTCATGGGATGTTTCGGCGGGTTCGTGCAAACCCGTGCTCGCCGCCTCTTGTCTCTCTCCTTTGTGTTAATTTCACTCAATTCGAGTTTAATCCGATCGATCGCGTTCACGCGTCCTCTCCTCTAGACGCTCTCTGAGGCGCGTTCGCGCGTTTCTACGGGCAGAGGCGCGCTCACGCTGCTACGGGCAGAGGCGCGTCCACGCCTCCGGTGGATAAACATGCGTGCGCGCGCGCGGAATGACCCTACTGGGGCCGTGGAGAATCTGCGCTTGGATTTTTTTTTTTCTTCTTCTTCTTCTTCTTCTTCCCTGTATCTTTCCAAACAAGCCGCGCGGTGATTCTAACACCTTCAACTCCCCCGTGGGATGCGGCGGGTCCAGTTGTGGTGTTCCAGCGGAGGTTCTGATGTGTTGTTAAGTGTCTGTCAGTGATTGACTTGTTTATTATCGGGGATAGCGTGACAGAATTGAAACAAATCGGCCTAGACATGCATCCGGGAGCAGCCTGGAGGAGGGGGGTTCTGGGCCTGGGATATTGTGGTTCCGAACTCCCAGCAGAACACGTGGCCGTGCAGGTTCGGCCCGCGCGGACAGGTGTCTCTGTGTGTTTACACGTCTGGACGGGACCACGTGGGAAAAGCGTAGTGGTCATTCTTTTCCACAATAACTCATCAACGAATTTCGATAATAACATGATATTATATTATTATTATTGATAATATAATATTTATAATTTATAATATCGATTATAAATAATCTGTACTGCTTTATCTCCTTATCGCTAGCGACAGTTTTTTGTCTGTCTTACATGTAACGATGAATTGAGAATCAAGGACCCCAATTGAAATAAGCCAGTGGCTTTCTTGGGTTTTTATCCTGTTAGTTGACCTTGTATGTAATTGTGTGTATGTACTTTCATGTACCTACTTCTGCAAATCTTCTAATAAAGTTTTCAATCAATCAATCAAAACAGCTGATTATTATTATTTATTTTCTTGGTAATGTGTGTAAAACATGTCAAATATAAAATGTAACATATATTCTCTGCATAATGCTAGAATGTTCTTTAATAATCTCGACACCGGTGGACCGGAGGCCGGTCGGGCCGCGCGCAGCCAGGGCCACCATCTGCCTGCCTCCATGACGGTCTGAGTTCACAATCAAATGCTCCTTTTACTTTTGCAACAATACAGCCGAGATAAAACACTCATTAAAACATGTCTGTCTGTTTAATCCCGGAGATCGGCCCGGTTACCCAGACAGAAGAGCATTTGATGTGTAGTGTTCCCCCCCAGCCCCTCTCTCAGCCTGAGACGGGTCCTAGTCGGAGTGGAGAGGCACCGAGGCAGGGCGGCACGGTGACCCGGATGTCCCATTCATGCGCTTCTCACAACAGGCTGGCCCACGAGACCTGGCCCGGGAGCACCGTGTTAAAGACACAGGCACCTCCACACACATCGTGACGTTAGAATTAGAAGGTTCTATCTCCATTTTTGTCCAAATTGATTATAATTTTTTACATAATCTGATCCATTAGGTGTTTATTAATGCCTGTGTGGTGTTATTTTTCAGAGGTTCCATCTCACAGAACATAATGGAATGTAAAAACGTTGACGCTCAATATCTCTGAACTGCCCTAAACGGAGATAGAACCTTCTCATTCTAAACGGAGATAGAACCTTATCATTCTAAACGGAGATAGAACCTTCTCATTCTAAACGGAGATAGAACCTTATCATTCTAAACGGAGATAGAACCTTATCATTATAAACTGAGATAGAACCTTATCATTCTAAACGGAGATAGAACCTTATCATTATAAACTGAGATAGAACCTTATCATTCTAAACGGAGATAGAACCTTCTCATTCTAAACGGAGATAGAACCTTATCATTATAAACTGAGATAGAACCTTATCATTCTAAACGGAGATAGAACCTTCTCATTCTAAACGGAGATAGAACCTTCTCATTCTAAACGGAGATAGAACCTTCTCATTCTAAACTCACGCCATCTTACCGTCTCTGCTCCTCACCTTGTATGCTTGTGATTAAATCCCCACTTAATCTCTTCTGAAATCCAGATTTATTTATTTGTGTGTGTGTGTGTGTGTAAATTAGGATTAAGTT
>NW_027663108.1:42500-56258 GCF_963989245.1 Nansenia antarctica | reverse complement strand
GGGTAGGAGGGAGGGGGAGAGGAGGGGTAGGAGGGGTAGGAGAGAGGGGGAGAGGAGGGGTAGGAGAGAGGGGGAGAGGAGGGGTAGGAGAGAGGGGGAGAGGAGGGGTAGGAGAGGAGGGGGGAGGGGTAGGGGGGAGAGAGGGGTAGGAGAGGGGAGAGGAGGTAGGAGAGAGAGGGGGAGAGGAGGAGAGGGGGTAGGAGAGAGGGGGAGAGGAGGGGTAGGAGAGAGGGGGAGAGGAGGGGTAAGAGAGAGGGGGAGAGGAGGGGTAGGAGAGAGGGGGGAGGAGGGGTAGGAGAGAGGGGAGAGGAGGGGTAGGAGAGAGGGGGAGAGGAGGGGTAGGAGGGAGGGGGAGAGGAGGGGTAGGAGAGAGGGGGAGAGGAGGGGTAGGAGAGAGGGGGAGAGGAGGGGTAGGAGAGAGGGGAGAGGAGGGGTAGGAGAGAGGGGGGAGAGGAGGGGTAGGAGAGAGGGGAGAGGAGGGGTAGGAGAGAGGGGGAGAGGAGGGGTAGGAGAGAGGGGAGAGGAGGGGTAGGAGAGAGGGGGAGAGGAGGGGTAGGAGAGAGGGGGAGAGGAGGGGTAGGAGAGAGGGGGAGAGGAGGGGTAGGAGAGAGGGGGAGAGGAGGGGTAAGAGAGAGGGGAGAGGAGGGGTAGGAGAGAGGGGAGAGGAGGGTAGGAGAGAGGGGAGAGGAGGGGTAGGAGAGAGGGGAGAGGAGGGGTAGGAGAGAGGGGAGAGGAGGGGTAAGAGGGAGAGGGGAGGAGGAGGGGGAGAGAGGGAGGAGGGGTAGGAGAGAGGGGGAGAGGAGGGGTAGGAGAGAGGGGGAGAGGAGGGGTAGGAGAGAGGGGGAGAGGAGGGGTAGGAGAGAGGGGGAGAGGAGGGGTAGGAGAGAGGGGGAGAGGAGGGGTAGGAGAGAGGGGGAGAGGAGGGGTAGGAGAGAGGGGGAGAGGAGGGGTAGGAGAGAGGGGGAGAGGAGGGGTAGGAGGAGGGGGAGAGGAGGGGTAGGAGGGAGGGGGAGAGGAGGGGTAGGAGAGAGGGGGAGAGGGGGGTAGGAGGAGGGGAGAGAGAGGAGGGGTAGGAGGGAGGGGAGAGGAGGGGTAGGAGAGAGGGGGAGAGGAGGGGTAGGAGAGAGGGGGAGAGGAGGGGTAGGAGAGAGGGGGAGAGGAGGGGTAGGAGAGGAGGGGGAGAGGAGGGGTAGGAGAGAGGGGGAGAGGAGGGGTAGGAGAGAGGGGGAGAGGAGGGGTAGGAGAGAGGGGGAGAGGAGGGGTAGGAGAGAGGGGGAGAGGAGGGGTAAGAGAGAGGGGGAGAGGAGGGGTAGGAGAGAGGGGGAGAGGAGGGGTAGGAGAGAGGGGGAGAGGAGGGGTAAGAGAGAGGGGGAGAGGAGGGGTAGGAGGGAGGGGGAGAGGAGGGGTAGGAGGGGTAGGAGAGAGGGGGAGAGGAGGGGTAGGAGAGAGGGGGAGAGGAGGGGTAGGAGAGAGGGGGAGAGGAGGGGTAGGAGAGAGGGGGAGAGGAGGGGTAGGAGGGAGGAAAAGGGAGGGGAGGAGGGGTAGGAAGGAGGGAGAGGAGGGGTATCAGGAGGATTGTGACACTAATGAGACAAATTAATCATACCAGGGGTCCACCCCCCCCCCCCCTCCACACACACCCTAGAGACCTGCACAGGTGTGTATCTGTGTGTTTGTGTGTGTGTGTGTATGTGTTCAAGTGCGAGTGTGTGTTTGTGTGTACCTCCTCTACGTTAGAAGCAGTCTTGGCGGAGGTGTGTGTGTGTGTGTGTGTGTGTGTGTGTGTACCTCCTCTAGGTTGGAGGCGGTCTTGGCGGAGGTGTGTGTGTGTGTGTGTGTGTGTGTGTCTACCTCCTCTACGTTGGAGGCGGTCTTGGCGGAGGTGTGTGTGTGTGTGTGTGTGTGTGTGTGTCTACCTCCTCTACGTTGGAGGCGGTCTTGGCGGAGGTCTCCATGAAGATCAGTCCGTGCTCGCGGGCGAACGCCTCCCCCTCCTCCTTCTTCACCTCTCTCCTGGACTCCAGGTCACTACACACACACACACACACACACACACACACACACACACACACACACACACACACACACAGACACAAACACAGAGAGAGAGACACAGTCACAGTATGAGTGTATTTCCAAGGAAAAAAGAAAGGTGTGGTGTGGTGCGTTGCAGGGAGTGTGTGTGTCTATCTATGTGAGAGGCGTCAATGTGTGAAAGCTGGAAACTTCAACAAAAAAAACAAAAAAACAAAAAACAAAAAAAAGCACCCTTCAAGCTTTAACTGGTTCTGAACGCTAGTAAAACTAAATGTATGTTATTTACCAACACCCAAAATATTGATCCTGATAGTCTCTGTAGAACCACAGTAAATGGCTCTGGCATTGAGAGAGTCTCAGAGTACAAGTATCTTGGTATCTGGATTGATCACAAACTTCAGTTTAAGTATCACATTGATAACCTCGTCAGCAAGCTGCGTCAGAAGGTCAGCTGTTTGGACAGAAACAAATCCTGTTTTCCTTTGTCGTACAGAACAAAGAATTGTGGAAGCGACTTCCCTGTCTGTCTGTGTTGGACTACGGTGATGTGATCTATAGACATGCTGCGTCTTCATGCTGCGTCTAAAGCCACTTGACTCAGTCTGTCACTCTGCCCTTAGATTTACCACGGGGCTCTTACAACTCACCATTGTCTTTTATACAACATGGTTGGTTGGTCATCCCTGGAAACCCTAACCCTAATAACTGATATGTGGGGCCTTTTTAGGCCTTATAAATCGGATTGCTGGATTTTGGACTTAAAGGCTTTTTAAGACAAGCGCGGGAACTAGGGATGCACCGAAATGAAAATTCTTGGCCGAGGCCGAAGCCGAATTTAAGGAAACACTTGGCCAAATACCGAATACCGAATGTGTATCGGCAGTTTTTAATTTTATCATTGCATAAACTAAATACATTTTGCTTTTTATTCATGCTTCTCAAAGAAAGAAATTGAGATCTACAGGTTACCACAGGTTACCTCACCTGTCTACAGGTTACCACAGGTAGTCGGTGAGACACATTGAATGTAGACATCCAGTCACACACGCACACAGACACGACCAGCAGGTCTGATAATGGTCTGACTGGATTCGTCTCGAAGAGTAGATGTTCTTTGGTGTCTTTGGTGTCCAGAACGGTCATTGTATTCCCCCATTACACTCCCGGACACACACAGTGCCACCCCCGAGCGCCGCCACTGTCGAGCGCTGAACGAGTGTATCGTTAGAACTGTCGGTGTGTAAGCCCTACTGAGCTGGGCAGTGACTCCTAGTGAAAACGGTGAATGTAGACACACACACGCACACATCCAGTCATCCAGTCAAGTGAATGTAGACACATTGGTTTTCATCGCGGACACAACCTCCGCGAACTTCCCTGGTGCAGTAAATTAATCTCGTCTCATTCGCTGAGCAGCATGGGATGCTTACACTGTTTGATTGCGTCATCAAAACACGCCCACTATTCGGTGGTAAACATTCGGTGTTTTCACACATTCGGCCGAATACCGAATGTGCTTTATTTTGCGATATTCGGCCGAATACATTCGGTGGCCGAATGTTCGGTGCATCCCTAGCGGAAACCCTGTGTGTGTATGTGGTGTGTCTGTCTGTGTGTCTCTCACCTCTTGTTACCAATGAGCATGATGACCATGTTGGAGTTGGAATGTTGGCGGGCGTCCTCTAACCAGGTGGTCAGGTGGTTGAAGGTGTCCCTTCTGCAACACACACACACACACACACACACACACACACACACACCAGACACACACACACCAGACACACACACCTAGGCCGTTAGTACAGTTGTATAAAGACTCCAGCTGAGGTTAAAGGTTACAGTGGTTTAACCAGACAGGAGGCCTCTGATTGGAGGCTGACTGACCTTGTGATGTCGTAGACTAGCAGGGCGCCGGCCGCCCCTCTGTAGTAAGACCTGGTGATGGACCTGAACGACTCCTGGCCAGCCTGGAGAGACACACACACACTTGGTTAAAACAAATCACATTTGATTTTGATTCCCGTTAGCTGTGATGAAGGAGAGGAGACATGGGGAGGAGACTAGGAAAGGAGACAAGGAGAGGAAGCTACCTAGAGCCCCTTTACATACATACATTTAACAATAGTAACCCCACAAACTACAAATGCGATTGGTTCACTTGTTCCACGTGAAAACGTCTTGCGTCAGACATGCGTAACCCTTTGCGTGCCGGACCAGGGAATGTTCAGGCTTCTGTTCACACCTAACGCCTTCCCTGTAAATTCCATGGAATCACACAAGGTCCTGACCAGGTCAATTCCATGGAATAAATGGGAAAGCTCTTATGTGTTAATGAGGTTTAGGACTCAGTGGAGCAGTTCTCCTGGTTTTCCAGCAGCAGAGAGAGGAGAGGAGAGAGAATACAGGCCTAGCCCTGTCCCAGTGGTACAATAGAGCCCTCTCTCTCTCGCCCTCTCCCTCTGTCTGTATGCCCCCCCACTCTCTCTCTCCCTATCTCCCACCCTCCCTCCCTCCCTCAGCCGTGACTAACAACAGGCCCTCTGTGCTGCGCTCCCTCCAGCCCATAATACTACTACAGCATTCTAACATTCTCCAGCCCTGGCCAATCACAGAGCCTCCTCAGCATTCTAACATTCTACCGGCCCTGGCCAATCACAGAGTCTCCCTCAGCATTCTAGAATTCTCCAGCTCTGGCCAATCAGGTGTCTCCTGCCTCTTGTTTAAAGGGGAGCCACATCTAGACCAGTAGAGGAGACTCCTCAGATGAACAACATCTAGACCAGTAGAGCAGACTCCTCAGATGAGAGACCTCCGGCACTGGCAATAAGAATTCACCCACCCACCTACCTACCCCTCCACTCACCCCTCCAGCCCCCAACCTACCCTTCCAGCCCCCCACCTAGCCACCCTCCTACCCTTCCACCCTCCCACCTACCCTTCCACCCACCTACCTAGCCACCCTCCTACCCCTCCACCCTCCCACCTACCCCTCCACCCTCCCACCTACCCCTCCACCCACCTACCCCTCCACCCTCCCACCTAGCCACCTACCTACCCTTCCACCCACCTACCTAGCCACCCTCCTACCCCTCCACCCTCCCACCTACCCTTCCACCCACCTACCTAGCCACCCTCCTACCCCTCCACCCTCCCACCTACCCCTCCACCCACCTACCCTTCCACCCACCCACCTAGCCACCCTCCTACCCCTCCACCTACCTACCCATCCACCCACCCACCTAGCCACCCTCCTACCCCTCCACCCTCCCACCTACCCCTCCACCCTCCCACCTACCCCTCCACCCTCCCTCCTACCCCTCCACCCTCCCACCTACCCCTCCACCCACCTACCCTTCCACCCACCCACCTAGCCACCCTCCTACTCCTCCACCCACCTACCCTTCCACCCACCCACCTAGCCACCCTCCTACTCCTCCACCTACCTACCCATCCACCCACCCACCTAGCCACCCTCCTACCCCTCCACCTACCTACCCTTCCACCCACCCACCTAGCCACCCTCCTACCCCTCCACCTACCTACCCACCCTCCCACCTACCCCTCCACCTACCTACCCATCCACCCACCCACCTAGCCACCCTCCTACCCCTCCACCTACCTACCCTTCCACCCACCCACCTAGCCAACCTCCTACTCCTCCACCTACCTACCCATCCACCCACCCACCTAGCCACCCTCCTACCCCTCCACCTACCTACCCTTCCACCCACCCTCCTACTAGGGGTGCAACTGTTCTCAGTTTCTCCATCCACAGTTCAATACACACTAGTGAATTGTCAGTGTTTAGGTTCATGCTGCGTTCCATTGAAAGTCGGAGGGCGAGTTTGTAACGTCTGGAACGCAGTCGCTTCTGTAACGTGTTCAAATGGTTTGTGTTTGAGGAAGCCCCGGAGTGCTACAGATCTGCGTTGTGGGGTCACATGATCATGGTCGTTCATTTGGGTTTGGGCATCGAATACAATGGATGAGGGAATTCTCTGTCATTCCCAGTCATATTCTGGAATGTGTCTGAATGAATCTACCCACCCCTCCAGCCCTCTAGCCTCCTAGACCCCTAGCCTCCCCAGCCCCCTAGCCTCTAGTCTCCAAGCCTCTAGCCTCCTAGACCCCTAGCCTAGTCTCCTAGCCTCCTAGCCCCCCTAGTCTCCTAGTCTCCTAGTCTCCCTAGCCCCCTAGCCCCCCAGTCTAGTCTCCTAGCCCTCCTAGGCTCCTAGCCCCCCAGTCTAGCATCCTAGGCTCCTAGCCCCCTATCCTCCTAGCCCCCCAGTCTAGCCTCCTAGTCCCCCTAGCCTCCTAGCCCCCCTATCCTCCTAGCCCCCCAGTCTAGCCCTCCTAGTCTCCTATCCTCCTAGCCCCCTACCCTCCTAGTCCCCCCAGTCCCCTAGCCTCCAGCCCCCCTGGGCAGCTGCTAGCGTAGTGGCTAATGGAGCCATTGTGAATAAATGATGAATGACACTCTCTCTGCCTGCCATCTGCCCACACCCAGAGGTTACAGCAAGGCCACACACACACACACACACACATCTATACTGCTGCTGCACAGTCACAGGGAGGGAGATGGGGAGGGGAGGGAGGGAGGGGAGGGAGGGGAGGGAAGGAGAGAGGTGAGAGAGATGAGGAGAAGAGAGAGAGAGACAGACACACACACACACACACAATCATAACGACACTAATCATCTCTAGGTGGGGTGTGTGTGTGTGTGTGTGTGTGTGTGTGTGTGTCCAGTGTGCGTTACATACAAATGAGTGTGTAAAACACAGCCGCAGTGTCACCTGCATCATCTGCTGGAGATACACTCGCCTCATCAATAGAGTTTCCCTAACGACCACCTGATCAATAGTGTTTCCCTAACAACCACCGGATCAATAGTGTTTCCCTAACAACAGGCTGGTGCATTCACACTCTAATACTGTCACTACTGAGGTCATATAACCTGAGTTCATATCAGGGGAGGCTGGCGGAGGTAGAAATCGGAGGACGGGCTCGTAGTGATACGTGGAATGAGAGGAGGAGGAGGAGGAGCGGTATGAAACACACGTGTGGAATCATGCCTCCTGTAATTCCACGCATCACAGGAGCTGGGAGGCTGGGAGCAATGGCCCTTCCTGTCTGCCTGGTGGAGGTCTACTGTCATTACTGAGGCTCTGTCGCCACCTGGTGGTCAAGAGGCATTCTACACCACACTGACACTGCTCATCTCACAGATGACTCCACAGATGACTGCTCCTCTGGTGTACAACTTCGCATGGAGACAATACATTTTATTACTTAGATTACTTAGATAACTTAGATTACTTACATACTTACATATGTAAGTACATATATACATATATATTATATATTATATATTAGGGCTGTCAATGTAACAATCGCAGTTAATTTGGAAACCGTAACGTGGTAAAAAAATAAATAATAATTGAGGCGAACCATAAGTTCATATGAGCATAAGTGTTAAGTTACACTGCCATGGTGTTAGAGGCCTGTAGAAGGTTGCAGACAGACTGGGTTGTGGGTTGTAATGACGACAGTTGGTTCCATTCCTGACCACTTGTCATGTTTACATAGGAGAGCATCCTCACCTACTGCATCTGCGTGTGGTTCTCCAGCTGCACAGCCGCAGAGAGGAATGCGCTACAGAGAGTCGTGAGATCGGCCCAGAAGATCACCGGCGCCCCCCTCCCCTCTCTGGAAGAGCTGTACAACACACGCTGCCTCAGGAAGGCCTCCAAGATCTCCAGAGACCCATCCCACCCTGGGTAAGAACACTTTGCTCGGCTGCCCTCGGACAGGCGGTTCAGGACCATGTCCGCAAGGACAAATAGACTGAAGCTCAGCTTCTACCCCAGGGCCATTCAGGCCCTGAACACAGCAAAGACCTAGGTTCTAGGCCCTGGACAATCTAGACCAGTGGTACTCAACCTTGTCCTAATCAGGAGCCACATTGACGAAAAAATATTTTTGCAAGAGCCACAATCCAAAAACGCTCCTTTCCTCCCTGAAACCATTATGCATTTGAGAATATGGATAATAGTAATATTGTTAGGCCTGAATCAAGCGGTCAAATGTGGCAGCACCCCAGAACAGACGGACACAGAGACTAGGGTAATAACAAAGGATATTTATTAAAGGGGTTAGGCAGAGAATGGTCGTAGGCGTAGGGCAAGCGGGGGTCAGGCAGGGGGAGTAGTCGGCAGGCAGGGGCTTAGGCAGGAGGAGTAGTCGTTAGGCAGGCAGGGGCTTAGGCAGGAGGAGTAGTCGTTAGGCAGGCAGGAGGGTAGGCAGGGCAGGCAGGCAGGAGGGTAGGCAGGGCAGGCAGGCTGTCCAGGGATGATGGAATGGACTGGTGGAGGAGAGAAAACAAACAACGGTAAAAATAATAAAACGACTGAGAAAATAAACAAGAATAGGTTCGGATATATAACAAATATGTTACTAAGGAATGAAAAGCATAATGTACAGTGCAATAACTGTGATTTATTATTTTCACTGCAACCACAAAACACACATTGCTGATCATCACTGCCCATAACAACAGATAACAGACCGCATGTTTACTGATCATCACTGCCCATAACAGATAATAGACAGCATGTTTACTGATAATCACAGTCAATATAAGAGCAGATTATAGACAGCAGGGGTTGTCAGAAGAGTAATGTTGTACTTACTTCACACTCAATGTGATTTCTGACACTCCTTCTGCCGCACAAGTGATTTGAAGTCGGGCTCTGCGCTGGAAACAGCGATCCGAAGGGCCTCTGTTGTGTGCTGCAGACTCAATCTGTTTCGGTTGCGACATTTTATTTTTGAGAGCGCAGAGAATGCTGCTTCACACCGGTATGTGGACGGAAACATTGAGATGATGCGTCTTGCCAGTCTGGAGATATTTGGTAGATGCCCCACCAGTTTCCAAAAGTCCACGACATCTGTAATCCGAAACTGACGCTGAAGTTCATCTGAGCTCTTTAACTCCACAAACTCCATTTGAAGCTGCACAAGTCCGAGCTGGTCGCTTATTTGCTTCATTTCATTGACCTCAATCAGGAATGGGTTTTTCACAAGTAGAAAAATATTGCTATGATCCTTGAAGTCGTGGAATCTTGATGTGTAGTTTTGCTTGAGCTCAGTTAGCACGTCACAGAATTGTGATTGACAGGACGGGAGAGCGTCTGCATGCGTCGCCATCACTTTCTGCACGGTGGGGAAGAAACGGTAATCAGAACCACGGACACTTTGTTCGAGTACATCCAGTTTGTCAGAAAATACTCTGACAGCCGTGTAGAGCTCATACACGGTCTTGTTTCTTCCCTGCATCTTGAGATTAAGTTCGTTCAAGTGCTGCGTAATGTCACACAGGAACGCAACAGACAGCCCCCACTCTTTATCATCCAAAAAGGAAAATCGGGAAGTCTCCCCTTGGCCGACAATGAAGGATTTCAGGGGTTCAAGCAGGTCCATGAAATGTGCAAGCATACGTCCTTTAGACAGCCATCTGATCTCGGTGTGTAACACCAAATCTCCATAGTGAGTGTCAAACTCCTCACACAGCAGTTTAAAATTTAAGTGGTTTCTTGCACGGGCCCTGATATAATTAACCACTTCGATTACATTTGCCATCACTTCATTCAGACATTTGAACTTAGCAAACAAGGCTTGTTGATGCACAATACAATGGTATGAGAAAATACCCTCAGCAGCAACCCCGCCGTTTTTCAGCGTTTCTTTCAGCAAAGCCACGGCTCCGTTCCTCTTACCTAGCATCGCCGGTGCACCATCTGTTGTGAATGCTGCGATTTTTTCTGGTCCAATGTTAAACTTTTCTAATGTTTCCAGCACTGCGTTTTTTATTTTAATGCCCGTTGTTCCATTTTCCAGTGAAACCATGTCAAGCAGTTCTTCTGTAATGTCAAACTTACTGTTGATCGCTCGGATAAAGATGAGTAATTGTGGCGTGTCATTGATATCCAAGCTTTCGTCCATTGCAAGGCTGACAAACTCAGCGGATGACAGTTTGTCCTTAAGAGTATGTGCAATGTTCTCTGAAATGTCTGATGCCCTCCTAGATACAGTAGAATCCGACAGTTGAATTTTTTTGGCCTCTCGTTCCAGGTCTTTTTTCTCAGGATACAACGTTGAAAAAGCCAGCAGTATGCAATCCTTCACCATTTCTCCGTCAGTATATGGCTTCATCTTTTTCATCAGTTCATGTGTGATTTTGTAGGATGTCTCTGTCGCTCTTTCACTCGTATTAGTGTGGAATACGTTTTTTTGAGCAGTTCGGTTCTGTTTGAGTCTCGCCAGCTTTTCCGCCCTCAGCTCTCCGCCTTTCGGAAAGTCGGTACTGAACTTCTGGTGTTTTGTGTCGTGATGGCGCTGCAAATTGGACCTTTTAAATTGTGAAATGACGTTGTCACAAAGCAGGCAGATGCATTTTCCCGAACCGGTGGAGACGAAGAAAAACTCGAGTTCCCAGTCCTCTTTAAATGTTCGATATTCCTCTTCATATTTTCGTTTCCTATATTCCTTCGCCATTGTTGCACTGTAAGCTCTTCCCAGTGTGACGGAGCATTTATCTCGCGCACCTGCAATCAGAGCGCGAAACCTGAAATAATTTGTGATTGGTTGTTCAGCGGGATGGGGGGCGCGGCTTAATAGACTGATGTGTGACTTGTGAGTGATAATGAAATGTTGATGAATTCTGCTGACAATGTTTTATTTTTTTATTTTTTTTTTTTTATTTTTTAAGTGGGACTTAAAAGAGCCGCACCTCGTCTTAAAGGAGCCGCATGCGGCTCGCGAGCCGCGGGTTGAGTATCGCTGATCTAGACAATTTGATGGCAGCTACTACATTGAAATCAAGTGCAACACTGAAACACAACTGTGAACATTTCAAACCTGCAAACTGCGACACTTTAAATGAATGTGCAATAACACTGTGCAATATGACAACCCTAGGGTACATAAGGTTCAGAGATAGGAAACGTTAGAATAGGTATAGCATAGCATACAGCACAGCACAGTGTTTTATTTGTATAGTATAGTATAGTGGATAGTGTACATAGCCTTTATTTATGTAAACCAGCTCTTTTCCCTTCTTGTTTTTAGTTTTTTTTTCCTAGCACCAGGGGAGCCCCCCCCTCCCAAATTTCGTTGTTTGGTACCTGTACTATATCAATGACAATAAAGACCATTCATTCATATGTAGAGACGCTAATTACCACCACAACACAACTGGCCTGTCCTTTGTCACAGGTGAATGAACATCCTGTTAAGATCAAATCGACACCCCTTTTTTTCCTTATAGTATAGCATGGTTGAATGAAGTCTTCATATGTGGACAAGGAATATCCTATAAGTTCCCTTATTACAGAGACTGGGACAGCGACACTAGCTTCAATCACAATAACTGATGAATGGAGTAGAGCTAGCTAGCTAGTTAGCTAGCCAGCCCTGAGCTAGGTTCATATGAAGTAGAGAGCTAGCTAGCTAGCCCTGAGCTAGGTTCATATGGAGTAGAGCTAGCTAGCCAGCCCTGAGCTAGGTTCATATGGAGTAGAGCTAGCTAGCCAGCCCTGAGCTAGGTTCATATGGAGTAGAGCTAGTTAGCTAGCCAGCCCTGAGCTAGGTTAATATGGAGTAGAGCTAGTTAGCTAGCCAGCCCAGAGCTAGGTTAATATGGAGTAGAGCTAGCTAGTTAGGCCAGAGCTAGGTTCATATGGAGTAGAGCTAGCTAGTTAGCCCTGAGCTAAGTTCAAAAGACAGACAGTGTTGTGAGACACAGCCAGCTTTCCTACCCGCTATGGTGGTTAGATCAGATCTGGCCCAGACAAGGTCCGGTGTTACAAACCAGTTGTGAATAGCGAGTATGACAATAACAGCGGTTTAAACAAGCAATTCAACCTGCTACTGTCAGTGTACAATAATGTTTATTGAAAGTAATAATCAGCACTTTGAAAATATTCGGTTAACAAAGGAGAGACATGTACCTGTGATAGAGACATGTACCTGTGATAGAGACATGTACCTGTGATAGGAGAGACATGTACCTGTGATAGGAGAGACATGTACCTGTGACAGCGATTAGAGAATGAAAACAACAGTGATCGGTGTGAAGAAAAAAACTGTCATAAACAAGACACATTTTGTCAAACTGAAGTGCTTGGAGATGTTTGACTCTGCTTTTCTCCGCTTGTTGAACTGTAGTGAAAGTCGGAAGAGCGGCACAAAACCAACCAGTGGTGGTAGATATAATACACCATAGTATTACCAGTAGATATAATACACCATAGTATTACCAGTAGATATAATACACCATAGTATTACCAGTAGATATAATACACCATAGTATTACCAGTAGATATAATACACCATAGTATTACCAGATATAATACACCATAGTATTACCAGATATAATACACCATAGTATTACCAGATATAATACACCATAGTATTACCAGATATAATACACCATAGTATTACCAGTAGATGTAATACACCATAGTATTACCAGATATAATACACCATAGTATTACCAGATATAATACACCATAGTATTACCAGATGTAATACACCATAGTATTACCAGTAGATATAATACACCATAGTATTACCAGTAGATATAATACACCATAGTATTACCAGTAGATATAATACACCATAGTATTACCAGTAGATATAATACACCATAGTATTACCAGATATAATACACCATAGTATTACCAGATATAATACACCATAGTATTACCAGTAGATATAATACACCATAGTATTACCAGATATAATACACCATAGTATTACCAGTAGATATAATACACCATAGTATTACCAGATATAATACACCATAGTATTACCAGAGGTGGTAGATGTAATACACCATAGTATTACCAGTGGTGATAGATGTAATACACCATAGTATTACCAGTGGTGTAGGGCTGCACGATTTGGGGAAAACAAATCTAATTGCGATTATTCTGACAGATATTGCGATTGCGATTTAATTTGCGATTAATTTAAAGAGGTTTTTGTAAAGTGCGGCCATATCTCCAGCTAGGAAGGTCGTATCAACGTGCAGTTTGTTTGTACGTCTTCAGGGGACTTAGGAGCACAAATTGGCTCCCGTCTCTAGCACCCCCACGGCCCGAGTTACGAGTGAAAGAACTACATGAAACTTACGTTGGGTTGCTTTAAAGTCAAGCTTCAGTTTAAGATTCACTGTGTAATAGATTTAAATGTGATGGAGCATTACTAACCTGACTCAGATGGTTTGTTTCACACAACCATCTAGGAGAGCTCCATTGGAAGCTGTTCGAAAAAGGGCAGGTACTTTCAAAAATACTTGGCATTGGATGAATCTGTCTATCATGGGCTAATTTCAGAGAGCATTACCACATGATACCATCAAACTGTTAACTGCTCTAATTCTAATGTAAGGATGAGAACTTAAAAGATATGAATTGGAACAACATATTTATTTTATGGGTTTTTTAAACAGCTGTGATTTTGTTTCTCTCAACAAGTGTCCAAATGTTTTAACAATTCCAATATGAAAATAAAATAGGACCTTTCTACAAACAAGGTTATTCAAGTATGGCTCCGGAGCAGCATCTAAATATTGCACATACTGCAATCAAGTTAAATAAAGTGATAATAAAATTGTCCAGTAAAGAATAATAGGTCCTTTCTGTAAACATTGAAATAGA
>NW_027663108.1:2500-37500 GCF_963989245.1 Nansenia antarctica | reverse complement strand
CCGGGAGCCAATGAGAGCAGGCGGAACCCTGGTCGGAACACTAGGATGTGTTCCACTTCCCCCCCAGAGCAAACATCACATCACAACACCTCACACTCTAATCACACACTCACAGCTCGGCCCTGACCTGACTGTGTGGGTGTGTGGCAGGGGGTCCCTGGTTCAATTCCGGCCTTCTCTCTCTCTCTCTCTCTCTCTCCCTTCCTGTCATCTCTCTCTCTCTCTCATCCTTCCTGTCAATCTCTATCCCAATGAAGCAGAATTGCCCTGAAAACATATCTTTTAAAAAACAACTAAAGACGTACTCCTCCTAAAACCCCGCCAGAGGAGACGCCACTAGATCATGTACACAGGAACATGTCTGAGGGCTATGCAGCCTTCCCCCTCCCCCACCTGGAACAGTCTGGTCACCTCTCACTGTTCCTACCGCCCAGGTACACACCTGTCGTTACAGGTGACACCAACAAAATGACACCAATAAATGCCGGTTGAGAGAGGACGCTGGCGTTGCTTGTTCGCCACTTCTCCGCCCGAAATCTAGGTGTGATTGCAGCATACAGAGTAGATTGTCCTACAAAGACACTTGGATTTAGATTAGTAATATAAAAATTAATTACACCCCTATACTCTTCTTTTATCTATTTTTTTGTTTCTTTTTATTTTACTACTCGATCTTTTCAGTTTGTAAAGCGTCTTTGGGTGTCTAAAAAGTGCTATATACGTATTATTATTATTAACAAAGGGCAGCCAAGGTCTGGCCAAACGGGAAAGGGGGAGTATAGGAGGGAGAGGGGGGAGTGTAGGAGGGAGAGGGGGGAGTGTAGGAGGGAGAGGGGGGAGTATAGGAGGGAGAGGGGGGGAGTGTAGGAGGGAGAGGGGGGAGTATAGGAGGGAGAGGGGGGAGTGTAGGAGGGAGAGGGGGGGAGTGTAGGAGGGAGTGTAGGAGGGAGAGGGGGGAGTGTAGGAGGGAGAGGGGGGAGTGTAGGAGGGAGAGGGGGGGAGTGTAGGAGGGAGTGTAGGAGGGGAGTGTAGGAGGGAGTGTAGGAGGGAGAGGGGGGAGTGTAGGAGGGAGAGGGGGGAGTATAGGAGGGAGAGGGGGGGAGTGTAGGAGGGAGAGGGGGGGAGTGTAGGAGGGAGAGGGGGGAGTGTAGGAGGGAGAGGGGGGGAGTGTAGGAGGGAGAGGAGGGGAGTGTAGGAGGGAGAGGGGGGAAGAGTGTAGGAGGGAGAGGGGGGGAGTGTAGGAGGGAGAGGGGGGAGTGTAGGAGGGAGAGGGGGGAGTGTAGGAGGGAGAGGGGGGAGTGTAGGAGGGAGAGGGGGGAGTATAGGAGGGAGAGGGGGGGAGTGTAGGGGGGAGAGGGGGGAGTATAGGAGGGAGAGGGGGGAGTGTAGGAGGGAGAGGGGGGAGTGTAGGAGGGAGAGGGGGGGAGTGTAGGAGGGAGTGTAGGAGGGAGAGGGGGGAGTGTAGGAGGGAGAGGGGGGAGTGTAGGAGGGAGAGGGGGGGAGTGTAGGAGGGAGAGGGGGGGAGTGTAGGAGGGAGTGTAGGAGGGAGAGGGGGGAGTGTAGGAGGGAGAGGGGGGAGTATAGGAGGGAGAGGGGGGGAGTGTAGGAGGGAGAGGGGGGGAGTGTAGGAGGGAGAGGGGGGAGTGTAGGAGGGAGAGGGGGGGAGTGTAGGAGGGAGAGGGGGGGAGTGTAGGAGGGAGAGGGGGGAGTGTAGGAGGGAGAGGGGGGGAGTGTAGGAGGGAGAGGGGGGAAGAGTGTAGGAGGGAGAGGGGGGGAGTGTAGGAGGGAGAGGGGGGAGTGTAGGAGGGAGAGTGGGGGAGTGTAGGAGGGAGAGGGGGGAGTGTAGGAGGGAGAGGGGGGAGTGTAGGAGGGAGAGGGGGGAGTGTAGGAGGGAGAGGGGGGAGTGTAGGAGGGAGAGGGGGGAGTGTAGGAGGGAGAGTGGGGGAGTGTAGGAGGGAGAGGGGGGAGTGTAGGAGGGAGAGGGGGGAGTGTAGGAGGGAGAGGGGGGAGTGTAGGAGGGAGAGGGGGGGAGTGTAGGAGGGAGAGGGGGGAGTGTAGGAGGGAGAGGGGGGAGTGTAGGAGGGAGAGGGGGGGAGTGTAGGAGGGAGAGGGGGGAGTGTAGGAGGGAGAGGGGGGAGTGTAGGAGGGAGGGGGGAGTGTAGGAGGGAGAGGGGGGGAGTGTAGGAGGGAGAGGGGGGGAGTATAGGAGGGAGAGGGGGGAGTGTAGGAGGGAGAGGGGGGAGTGTAGGAGGGAGAGGGGGGAGTGTAGGAGGGAGAGGGGGGAGTGTAGGAGGGAGGGGGGAGTGTAGGAGGGAGAGGGGGGGAGTGTAGGAGGGAGAGGGGGGGAGTGTAGGAGGGAGAGGGGGGGAGTATAGGAGGGAGAGGGGGGGAGTGTAGGAGGGAGAGGGGGGGGAGCGTAGGAGGGAGAGGGGGGGAGTGTAGGAGGGAGAGGGGGGGAGTGTAGGAGGGAGAGGGGGGGAGTGTAGGAGGGAGAGGGGGGAGTGTAGGAGGGAGAGGGGGGGAGTATAGGAGGGAGAGGGGGGGAGTGTAGGAGGGAGAGGGGGGGGAGCGTAGGAGGGAGAGGGGGGAAGAGTGTAGGAGGGAGAGGGGGAAGAGTGTAGGAGGGAGAGGGGGGAGTGTAGGAGGGAGAGGGGGGAGTGTAGGAGGGAGAGGGGGGAAGAGTGTAGGAGGGAGAGGAGGGAGTGTAGGGGGGAGTGTAGGAGGGAGAGGGGGGGAGTGTAGGAGGGAGAGGGGGGAGTGTAGGAGGGAGAGGGCCCCAGGACCACACCTCTCACCCCAGCACTTAAAAAAAGTATGTCTGTCTGTCTGTCTTCGTTTGATTTGAAAAGTACTAAAAGCCTACTGATGGGGGTCTAGTGTGGGGGTAGGTGAACTGATGGGGGTCTAGTGTGGGGGTAGGTGAACTGATGGGGGTCTAGTGTTGGGGTAGGTGAACTGATGGGGGTCTAGTGTTGGGGTAGGTGAACTGATGGGGGTCTAGTGTTGGGGTAGGTGAACTGATGGGGGTCTAGTGTGGGGGTAGGTGAACTGATGGGGGTCTAGTGTTGGGGTAGGTGAACTGATGGGGGTCTAGTGTGGGGGTAGGTGAACTGATGGGGGTCTAGTGTTGGGGTAGGTGAACTGATGGGGGTCTAGTGTGGGCCGTGCTGCCATTGTCAGTGGTGTAGCGCCCTCTTGTTGTGGTCTAGAGTAGTGGAGCATAGTGTGGGGGGTAGGGTGCTACAGGACTCTCCGTTCCATTCGTTATCTCAGTACTTGTATCAATCAATCACAATAAGGTTGAATCTAATCTGAGATCTAACCACTATGACACCACAACAACAACAATAATGAGACTACATAATACACTGAAGCTACTTAAATATTAAAACTAGAGTTGTGGTTTTTCCTCCAATTCCCATTAGCTCCAACAACAACAACAACAACAACAACAACAACAACAGCAACAGCAACAGCCTGTTCCAACATTCCCATGTGAGCATTGAGCAACACCAGTGGAGGACCAGCAGGTTGGGGCAGATACAGACAGTCACATGATCCCCTGCAGGTCAGCCAGAGGCCTAACAATGTTCTGCAACTGGACCAGCCTGTTTACCAGGAGAGACCTGAACCAGCCTGTTAGCCAGGAGAGAGACCTCCTCAAGGCCCAGACCCAGGCTCAGGTCCGACGCCCAACTCAGCCTGAGGGTCCCACGTACCAACCTCAAGAGGAAGGGTGACCGTGCCTTTGCAGTGATAGCACCGACCCTGTGGAACGCGCTGCGCTCCCTTCTGCCATCAAGTTTGCCCCCACTCTGGACTCCTTTAGAGCCAAGTTAAAAACCCACCTCTTCCAAAATGACATTCCCTAAATCTACTCCCTATTTGTTGTGAATTGTATGCCTGAGTTTTACGTTTAAGTCGTCTGTGTCTGATTGCTCTCTGTGTTCCTTGTCTTTGTCTTTATCTGTTCCTTTACCCGGGCTGCGCCCCGGGCCGATGTAAAAGTTGGATGGGGGTTGCATTATAAATGAAATTAACATAACATAACATAACAGAGAGACCAGCCTGTTTACCAGGAGAGACCTGAACCAGCCTGTTAGCCAGGAGAGAGACCAGCCTGTTAGCCAGGAGAGAGACCAGCCTTTTAGCCAGGAGAGAGACCAGCCTTTTAGCCAGGAGAGAGACCAGCCTTTTAGCCAGGAGAGAGACCAGCCTGTTTACCAGGAGAGAGACCAGCCTGTTTACCAGGAGAGACCTGAACCAGCCTGTTAGCCAGGAGAGACCAGCCTGTTAGTCAGGAGAGAGACCAGCCTGTGTATGAAGCTGATTCCACGTTACTGTTTACCAGGAGAGACCAGCCTGTTTCCCAGGAGGCAGGAGAGATGTCTCTCTCTCTGGGAATGAGAGAGAGAGGACAGCAACAACATGGTTGTTATCTGGCAGGCTAATATACTGGCTAAGCCCCACGACTGGCTGAGGAACTTTTTAAGAACAACGTCATTCAGCCATCAGAGACAGTTACTCTGGTCATAGCTAAACCTGTAGTTCCTCTGGTCATAGCTAAACCTGTAGGTTAGTTTGTCTTGACATGTTTACATAGTAGCACCGCCAGGTTGACAGCATGGAGCAGAGACACTCTGTACTCTCTGAGGAGAACACTGACATGGAGGAACACCTGGCCCTGGCCCACCTGGGAGCCCAGATGCCTCCTCTCCTCCCCTCCTCTCCCGTCCCCTCCTCTCCTCTCCTCTCATCTCATCTCTGGCCTGCTCCTGGGAGCCCAGACGCCTGCTCCCCTCCCCTCCTCTCCTCCGAGCCCAGACGTCTGCGAGGGGAGAGAGAACTATTCTGAGGTTTCAACTGGTACTGAACAGAGAAGGTAATCATTCAGAGTAGCTGTGCCTGAAGGCCTGACCTGGCCTCTCCCCTCCTCTCCTGGCCTCCCCTCCTCTCCAACACATGCATTTCACTTCCTCGCTGTATAATTTGCGCTTTTATTTGGAACAAACGTGACAGTTGATGATGTAATCCAGCGTCATGCTGTTCAGGCATCCTTGGGAGAACCCTGCATCACCCCCCCACCCCCTCAGGCCTCCGATTTCTACCTCCACCAGCCTCCCCTTCACTATACTGGCTCCCCACTGGTGGAACGAGCTTCCCACTGCTGTCTGAACTGCAGAATCAAAGTACCCATCTTCCGCCGGAGACTGAAGACATCCATCTCTTCAGGCTACACCTGAACTGTCCCTCCTGAGACATCTACTACCCCCCTGTAATGTTTCTCCTGCGTAATAATTTAATAAATACAATTTCCATGACAACTGTCAATGGCCCCAGGCCAGAGCAAAGACTACGTTTTCCTGGTGTGACTGGTGGATAGATGATTCAGTTACTTAGTCAAATGTAATTTGTTGTAAATCGCTTTGGAATAAGGCATCGACTAAATGCCCAAAACTGTTAATGTAATGTCTGTGGTATACTGTAGCAAGGCTAATTCAGATGTTCTAGGGATGCACGATATGCATTTTTCCCAACCGATACCGATACCGATATTTACCCGCTTCTCGTGGCCGATACCGATACCGATACCGATATTATTATTATTATTTTATTTTTTCTTTCCTAGCACCAGGGGAGCTTCCCCTCCCAAATTTCGTTGTTTGGTACCTGTACTATATCAATGACAATAAAGACCATTCAGATATCATTTCACAGTTGATAACCTGTAGTTCATGCACACCTGAAGGTAAGAAAGGCTATGTAGTGAGCAAAGATTGATGATTTAATATTCCATAGTGATCTCACCAAATCTAACTTACATCACTATTGTTAACACAACAAAGAGAACACTTCTGAGTCTTCAAATGTTCATTTATTATTTCCTCTAACAAACAGAATCTGTTATACAGTGCACAATGCTTTTTTTAGCCAAGATCTGGCCTCCTTTTATGAAAACAAAAAAGGCTCACCTAAGAGTAATTAGATCAAAAAAGTGCTTAAAGTGTCCTACCATCTCATCTTCCTCCCGATCGCAACACAGTCGGATACTTCTCTGGCTCAGTACAGCCTCATTAACGGCAAGTTGTAAACTGTGGGCCATACAGCCCAAGCTTGCAACTTCACATTCATCACAAGCCCTGACCATATTGCGCGCATTGTCCCTCAGCACAACGTGCACCCGCTCCTTAGGTATATTCCACTGTCCAAACATGGTTTCAAAAGCGCCGCGGATGGCTGTCGCAGTATGCGAACCGGAGAACTCCTGCGCATGAAGCAGTGTCTTCTTCATATTGAAGTCCTCATCCAGCCACTGGGCCGTTAAACTAAGCATACTGACTGGACTAACGTCAGAAGTCCATATGTCCGTGGTAAAACTTATCTGGCTTACGCTAGTATCGATCAGACTATGGATGTGTGTGGCGACTGTATCATACAGAGCCGGCAGGCACACGTCTGCAAAATAGCGGCGACTTGGGAGTACATACCGGGGCTCTAAATGTGAAATTAGCTGGCGAAATCCTTTATCTTCTACTACAGAGAAAGGCTGGTCGTCGAGGGCCATCAACTCCATTATTTTTTCATTGATGGCTTGAGCCTTTGAGCTGTCTCGAGTGAACTTCCTGCTGTTTTCAAATGCGTTTTCAATAGGCACCGCTTTTTTTTCCGTGGCTGGGCTAACGTGTTCTGCTACGAGTGCTTGATATTCCTTCCATACAGCGTGCTTGCAATGGTGATTCTTCAGGTGACTTATTAGATTCGTTGTGTTGTAACTCTTTGCCCTTTGCCCTCCTCTCCGAACTTTTGTTGAACATGTATTGCAAATTGCAAACGCAACATCTGCCTTAGAAATTGTGAAGAATGTCCACACAGGGGAAGGCATGTTTCGCTCGCGTCTCGTCTATACAAACTGCGTGCCTGAGCGCGGAACCCGGAAGCAGAGTGCGGAAACCGGAAACCGGAAGCAGAAATATTTCCGGCTTCATATTATCGGTTTAAATATCGGCTAATTTTATAATAAATACCGATACCGATAAACATTAATTCCTCAATATCGGGCCGATAAATATCGGTGCCGATAATATCGTGCATCCCTAAGATGTTGGGGTCTTATCTGGTGGGCTAATATGGCAGGCTAAAATGGTAGGCTAATACAGTATTATGGTAGGCTAGTATGGTAGGCTAATGCAGTAATATGGTAGGCTAATACAGTAATATTGCAGGCTAACATGGTAGTAATATGGTAATAATACAATAATATGGCACGCTAACATGGTAGGCTAATACAGTATTATGGTAGGCTAGCTTGGTAGGCTAATATAGTATTATGGTAGGCTAACTTGGCACTGTTGGCAGGCTAATAGAGTAATATGCTAGGCTAAGATGCTGGCTAACGTCTCCTGGCTGCGTTCCCTTCCTGGACGCTGAGCGGTGTGTAACGATGCCTCCTGCTCAGCAGCATCACATGGAGACAGTGAGAGAGAGAGAGACTGGTCATCTGACCAGACCGCCTGTCAGCACACAGGCCAAAGTTACACCGTCAGAGTCCGCCCTCTATTAATACACCACCACAACACAGGAGGGGAACACTGTTGCTGCAATAGTCCCCCTGTGTTGTTGTGACGTAGTGACGAGTTTAAGGGCACTGATATCAGATGGCATGCTGCTTTTCCATCTGATGCTTATCATCACATGTCTAGCGTTATTATAAGCTACGTTTAGTTTAGGTCTGTTTCTTTAGGCAGTAAATGAGTGAAATAGGGCGTTCAGCATAAGTGATTACGGGTACTGTTTTTACTGCTGCTTTCAGAGAGAGTGAAATGTGACCGCTGGGGTATGGTGACTAATGCACCAGGGAGCATCTCTCATCTGTGGGTCAGAGTGACCCGCCTGGCAACGCTGTTACCGTCCCTCTGCACAGTCACACACGGCCTCTCTCTCTACAGAGGCAGGATAGCCCAGATCTTCATCTATCTAAGGGAATCCCCTGAGTGTGAGGTGGCCGGCAGGCCTCACACTCACCACACAGCGTTAGACAGATAGATGAAAAGACGTGGATACATTTCTCACTAGCTCAATCAATGCGACTAAATACACGTTTCATAGTTGAAACTTTAATTGAGTCGCATTGATGCTGTAATAATCTAAAATGCAATCTTATCTACAAGTCTAAAGTTACAATGTGAAAGCATACAACAAGCACTGACTGCTTGGCCATTTCCTTCCTACTTCTAAGGATATGAACTGTGTAGTCTTGTAGCAGATGAACATTATTTCACAGAGCATCACCAGTAGTATTTCCCTGGGAGCTGTACTGGCCAGGGCCTGGTTAATGAGCAGGTAAACACACACAGGTATGGATGCATGTCTTCATGGTTTATAACCAGGTAAACAAACAGGTATGGATGCATGTCTTCATGTTAATAGTCAGGTAAACACACAGGTATGGATGCATGTCTTCATGGTTAATGACCAGGTAAACAAACAGGTATGGATGCATGTCTTCATGGTTAATGACCAGGTAAACAAACAGGTAAGGATGCATGTCTTCATGTTAATAGTCAGGTAAACAAACAGGTATGGATGCATGTCTTCATGGTTAATGACCAGGTAAACAAACAGGTATGGATGCATGTCTTCATGGTTAATAACCAGGTAAACACACAGGTATGGATGCATGTCTTCATGGTTAATAACCAGGTAAACACACAGGTATGGATGCATGTCTTCATGGTTAATGACCAGGTAAACAAACAGGTATGGATGCATGTCTTCATGTTAATAGTCAGGTAAACAAACAGGTATGGATGCATGTCTTCATGGTTAATGACCAGGTAAACACACAGGTATGGATGCATGTCTTCATGGTTAATGACCAGGTAAACACACAGGTATGGATGCATGTCTTCATGGTTAATAGCCAGGTAAACACACAGGTATGGATGCATGTCTTCATGGTTTATAACCAGGTAAACAAACAGGTATGGATGCATGTCTTCATGGTTTATGACCAGGTAAACAAACAGGTATAGATGCATGTCTTCATGGTTTATAACCAGGTAAACAAACAGGTATAGATGCATGTCTTCATGGTTTATAACCAGGTAAACAAACAGGTATGGATGCATGTCTTCATGGTTTATAACCAGGTAAACAAACAGGTATGGATGCATGTCTTCATGGTTAATGACCAGGTAAACACACAGGTATGGATGCATGTCTTCATGGTTAATGACCAGGTAAACACACAGGTATGGATGCATGTCTTCATGTTAATAGCCAGGTAAACAAACAGGTATTTGAGCATCATGTCATCGGCAACTACCGATGCAAAACAGGCGGTTATGTCACGAAATCAGCACGAACACGAAATGCAGGCAAGCCGTCTGACAATCCTAGATATTAACGGAGGCGGTCTTGGGCAAGCGGACAGCAAATTCGGTAAACGCCATTTCGAGGGAGTGGGGCTTGGATGTGGCCTTGTCCTGTGGGCAGGCTAACCCTACCCCACCCTGCGAGCTAGTCAGCCCAGGGAACAAGACAGCCCCGCGGGGCAAGGCTGTAGGCGAGTCCGCGGCGTCTGACTGGGCCTGTGCGACCAACGGTCCCACCCTCCGGGGTACCTGTCCATAGGACCCGTCTATCGCCATGTAAACAGCTAGCTAAGCTAATGGTAGCATATATCAGCCACCAGCCTCGACACCCCCACCCTCGCGCTGGGGGGCAGCGTTCGTACACTCGCTCCGAGAGCGCCGGAGCGCACACTGGGTTCGACGTCGTGTGATTTGATTGGACGAGAGGCATTCCATGAGTGCTGGTCAGATTTCCAGAACGCGTTTACGAACGCAGCCGGAGAGTCCCAGCCTAACAGACACCAGGCCGTTCTCCCTGTCGGACGGTGGAGTCAGCTGCTAAATCAGCCAGTTAGCTGACCACAGTGTGCCCTCAGGCAGCTCCATGATAACATGCTGTTTAACCGTTAAGACGCTGAGACAGGGACGGTAGAAAGCAGAGACATCGGGACTGTCATCCCCACTGGTTTCACCACGTCACTGGACCCTCCAACCTCCAACACTGCGGAAATCAACCCTAGCTGTGCTAAGCTAACCGCTAACTGTGCTAAACTAAACCCGCTATGCTACGCTAACCCACTATGGTGACAGGCTAACTGCGCTAAGCTAACCCGCTAACCGTGTCGTTCGCCAGCTAACCGCTAAGCTAGCTGTCAGCGGCGAGCTGCTTACCCGTGTCTCCGATGATGATGTATTTGAAGAGGTACGCGTATGCCATGGCCGCTGGGCGCTGTGTCAACCTGCCTGGGCCGGTGTGACTGGGGGCTCCGGTAGCTTCACAGCCTAGTAGAAGATGTCTGTGTGAACGTAGCGACGGTGCCTGGCTAGCCTCCTTTCTCTCTCTGAAGGAACAATAAACACCTCCTAGCCTCGTCTGGCGACGTCACCACGCCACGCCCTCGCCACGCACGCTACAAAAAGGGCTCTTTGGCCCCCGGCAGGGTTGCCAGATGGGGCGGGATACCGCCGAAAGGGCTACTTTTGATCACACTGGCCCGGGAAAAAAAGGCATTTGTGCGGGTGGGGTAGATGAATGGCATTTAGGCGGCATCAAAATGTCAGTGGCTAGCTGACAATAAACTATCAATACACCTAGGTAAAACTGAAACCATCCTATACGGATCCCCATCTAAACTCAGAAAGGCTGAACATTTTAAAATAAAAGTGGGTAACATTAATATCACAAGAAAAGAGGATATTACATACCTGGGCTCCATCTTAGAGGCAAATCTTTCCGGAGATAAAATGGCAGCAAAAGTAATCAAAAAAGTGAACCATAGAACTAGATTCTTGTACAGGATATCCTCACTTGTCAGTAAAAACACACTGAGGACCCTACCAGGAGCTCTCATTCAATGTCACTTCGACTATGCCGTAACATCATGGTACTATAGAACCACAAAGGCCCATAAAACAAGACTCCAGACAGCCCAAAATAAACTGGTTAGGCTTCTGCTAGGCCTCAACCCTAGGACACATCTAACCGCTGCTCATTTTTTGAGCCTTGATTGGCTACGAGTAGTTGACAGAGTGCAGCAGCTTGCACTGGGCCTGGTCTTCAAGATACGCTACACCACAAAGACACCCAAGTACCTGTCAACATACTTCCAAAAAGTGAACAACGTCCACACATACAACACCAGAGGAAGCTCCACGAACCACGTTCAACCGCGTTGCACCACAAACAAGGGGATAAACTCGTTTGCAAACTATGCAGTAAAAATGTGGAACGCCCTTCCTATAATCTTAAAGGAGTGCAAAACACTGCCCACCTTCAAAACCACTCTCAAAAAACATTTACAGGAGGCTGCAATCCGTAACTGGACCCTCTAAATCAAAAATCAAATTAAAAGACCCGAACTACCCACTGTACATACTTTGTGTTTTGTCCCCCGCCCCCACCTGTGGTGTATGTCCCCACCTGTCCTACCCGCTGTACATACCTTATGTTTTGTCGTATTGTTCTTCCCATGATGGATGTATGTTTATCTTGTAGATAGTAATAGTTATTTGTCTGTATTATCTTGTAGATAGTACTAGTTTTTTTTGTCTGTCTTACATGTAATGATGAATTGAGAATCAAGGACCCCAATTGAAATAAGCCAGTGGCTTTCTTGGGTTTTTATCCTGTTAGTTGACCTTGTATGTAAAATGTACTTTCATGTACCTACTTCTGCAAATCTTCTAATAAAGTTTTCAATCAATCAAAAAGTGCCTGAAAGTTACAAAATGCGTGAAGTTAAAACACACCCCCTAGTAGCTAAATACAATGTGCAGGTTTTTTTAATTTTATTTTACAAACATCATTGGCAACAGACATACAGTTTAGGGGCAGGAGATGGGCACCTGCCCAATAGTAATTAGCGGTTTTCTGACAATAATAGTTTTTGGGCTGGTGGTTTTTGGTGCATTTAGCGGGTTTTTTAGGCTGGAAATTGTCAATCCCATCTGGCAACCCGGAAGTCCGTCCACCTGCCTTCCCACCTACCTAACCGTTGCCCCGTACTAGGACGCGGGGCGCGTCCTAACTATTCCCACCGTAGTTGGGGTAGACCACGCCAACTTCTGGAATATGTAGTCTTTTTTTTTTTTTCACTAAGAATAGGTGCGCGTTCCAGGGCCCACAGGGCAATGAGAGCCGCGGCCGTGCCCGCGGCGAACATTGACCGTTGGCCCGCGGCAAACTCAGCGCCGCCGAGTTGCATACAGAGATGGGTAACCTATATCTAATCGTGCACCCCGTGTTACGTCACAAGCTAAAATCCAATGGGGTTGCGGAACGACCTGCGGGGCGGAAGAACAAGATACAGAGAACACCCCTACATATTCCAGAAGTTGGCGTGGCGTGGGCGTGGTGTGGGCGTGGTCTACCCCAACTACGGTGGGAATCGTTAGGACGCGCCCGGGGCAGTTTACCTGTGTGTGTGTGTGTGTGTGTGTGTGTGTGTGTGTGTGTACTGTGTGTGTGTGTGTGTGTGTGTGTGTACTGTGTGTGTGTGTGTGTGTGTGTGGGGGGGGGGGGGGGGGGGGTGTAAATGCTCTACCTGACAGATAAGAACTGTAATCTTTTGAAAAGTATGGCATTCAGTTCCACCATGGTAGAAACGTCTTTCAAGAGGGCCTCTTGGCTGAAGAGAACTCGCAGTTCTCAGCTTGTTTAGGTTATTATGTCCTTAGGTGAGTCTGGTTGTGTTGTAAGGCTGGCGGCCATCTTAGGTGAGTCTGTTTGTGTTGTAAGGCTGGCGGCCATCTTAGGTGAGTCTGTTTGTGTTGTAAGGCTGGCGGCCATCTTAGGTGAGTCTATTTGTGTTGTAGGCTGGCGGCCATCTTAGGTGAGTCTGGTTGTGTTGTTGGGCTGGCGGCCATCTTGGGTGAATCTGCAGGGCTGCCAAGTTTCACCAAAAGTTTGGAGTGAGATTTTTTGGCGGTGGAGCGAAAACTGTTTCAGTATGACTTTTATTAAACTGCGGTTCCTCCCGCGCACGCCCACATACAACATCCGGGTCTTACATGCAACATTATCAGGTCACCCCTAGGTAAGGTGACCAGATTTCTCAGATGCAATCTGGGGACATTTCCAACTTTTTAGTGGCACCACCAGTGTCCTAACCTAACGCAATCTCCCCAACCGACAAACGTTCGACATCTAATATACATATATACATCAATATCAGTGGAGGCTCCTCCATAGAGGTGGAGGAGGCCTGGCCTCCCCAATAATTTGAGAGAAGAGAGAGAGATTTAAAAAAGCAATAATTATATTTTTTATCAGACACACAACATACAATTCAGAACAATACTTCATCCATTTCTAATATTTATCCTGCAGAACAGCACTCATACACGCGTGTGGCGGGAAAAGGTACTACACGGAGGCCAGGCCTCCTGTCGGAAAGTGGTTTCTCATAGAATGCAATTTTTTTCATGGCAATATGTGATTGGCCAAATCACTGAAAATGGGTGGGAACAGGAGGCCTGGCCTCCGTGTAGTACCTTTTCCCGCCACACGCGTATGAGTGCTGTTCTGCAGGATAAATATTAGAAATGGATGATGTATTGTTCTGAATTGTATGTTGTGTGTCTGATTGACATAGTGTTTGAGTGCTTTTGACATGTCATTGATTGTATGTAGTATGTTGTGGTGAATGTTGTGAGCCTGAGCGGAAGGAATAATAGCTGCTGCAGGCGGACCAGAGATTCATGCCAATTGTTTTGTTTATTTGATGACCCATTGTGCAGGCAATAAAAGCTGCTTCATCCACCATCCTGAGAGTGTCCCAATCCCTTCAGTACCGCCAAACACAAATTAATAATTTTTAACAAAGACAGATAAGAAGAACAGGGAACATTCCATCGCGAGTGAAGCGAGCAAGCGGAAAAAAAATTGGCCTCCTCAATTCTGGAAGTCACCAGCCTCCACTGATCAATATACACCAAGTAGCCTTAATTATCTTAACACAACTCTAACTAACTCCAACTTTGCTATTTGGGTCATTGACGGATAAGACTTTTGAACAGGCCAATTTTTAAATACTAAAAATAAGGATATATTTGGCCATTGTTCAAACATTTGGAATGTAGTGTACATATACATTTATGCAAAAACTCAAAATTAAGAGATTTTAGTGTTTTTAAAGTTGAATTAATAGGACACAGCCTTAAAAAAAGTCATTTGGGGCGACCGTAATTTATCTAAAAATTAATATATTTCCTCAACATTACTAATATTTTAACAAGTATCAGTAATTAAATAAACAGTTTAAGAAAGACAGGCTTGTGAGCCCTTTCATTTTTTGTGAACCACGATTTGACAAGTTTATTCTATAATGGCAGTGTCTCCCTTGTAATGCAGTTACAATACAAATTTTCGCTCTAAAACCCATAAAACTGATTTAAAATGTGTACAGATAATATCCACTTAAGCATGGTTATTAACTGGTTATTAAGCAGTTGATTAATATTTGAGCCAAAACTGATGGATATTCTATTTTGAATTTAGTACAGTTATTGCGAATCGTTGGTTACCCCACATGACAGATGGTCGCCCCAAATGATGAGAAAACTGCAGGCAGTTAAAAGTCTATTTGAAATGTACACAATACAGTTCAGACGAAAGAAAACTGAACAAAGTTTTTATTACAATCTTTTCAAGTGGTCAAGTCAAAAATATTCTTCAATTCATTCAAATATCACAGAACTAAAACGTTTGAAAACGTGAAACGCATGGTATGTTACAAGCTTCGTCAGGAACATTCAAATATCACAAATGTTAAAAACATTAAACATTTAAAAAGTTAAAGTGCAATGGACATTACATGCTTCAGGAACTTCTTCAAGAACAAACATTTCACAAATGTCCATTTTCATGTCCTTGTCATCTCATCTTTGGTTTTGTCAATCTATGAGTGAGAGAAGGAGGGTTAAGGAGCATCACTTTTGTGGACCCTGGTAGTCACATTGAACAGGGATTAACAATTTCAGTCAATAAAAAGTAAACAGTTGTATGTATGGAATAAAAATGAAACACCAACACTGTTCTATAGAGTCAATAAACAATAAACACCAACATAGTTGCATGGATGAAATCAACGCTAAACAACTACAACACAGTTGTATCAGTTCCCCATATATGACCTACAACACAGGCTGGTTGGAGCAGTGGATCATTTGTTACATTAAAACAATGTTTAGGAACATCAGCATTTAACAAACTAGCCTATTTCCATTTCATTGTTACTGTAATTTTATTGTCTTTGCTATTGTCATTTCATTCTCATTTGTCACTTCCATTTTTTTTCGTTCCTTTATTTCCCCATTTTATTGCCATTTCATTTTCCTTACTCATTGCATTGTGACCAATGACCATCTAATCATTGTGACCAGACTCATGGTAAACTGCAGGCATTTCTTTAACACCAGGGGCCTCATTTATAGAATATGGATAAAATGTGATCTTACCCTTGGTGTACGTAGAAAACCATGTCAAAATAGTGAATCATAAAATTTCAACGTGAGTCAATTTGACAGTGGAAACGATCGTAGCTCTACGTCAGGTCTTGACTTGACGTACGCACATTACCTACTAGTTATGCAAAGTTATTACAGGCATGTGAGCCGCACTCGAACACGTTAATGCCTACTTAACTGTAATGCATGCGAAGTGAAAGTGGCTCGTAATAAAATTAACAATGTTGTTATCAGCCGAGAAAATTAGTTTAATTCAAGATTTAAAGGGAACTGATGTTTATGATTGTATTTCAGTCTTCCTTTATATGCCATTAGGCTATTGTATGGTGTAATCATTCTAAATTGAGGCGTGATAAAGGCAGTCGGGTATATCCCAGCCCTCCTTCAGCCGCATCCTGCCTGATGTGATCGGGGGAATTGGGGGGCGTGCGTTTGCGACCGCGCGTCTATTTCTGATAAGACAGTCGATCTCCTCCTCAGTAAAGTTTCTCTTCTTTTGTTTGTCTACCATCGTGTGAACTCGTCAAAGGTGCTGCTCAACACCTCAATCAAGCCTATTAATAGCACTTGGCTTAATTCAGCCTCTATAATTGAGCCGCTATCACAGGGCGTAAATACAAAGCTCATTCACCTGCGTTCAATTTCAAGTATATTTGTTATTTATAGACGGAAGTACGTACGACAGACGTACGCAATTTTAAACAAGCACAGCCCGTTTTATAAATAATGCTTACGTCCATTTAGAAAAATGTGCTTACGTGCAAGTTAAAGATGACGTTCAAGTACATTTTTATAAATGAGCCCCCAGGCATTTCCCAGTCTTGGCAAGTCAGCTTCGAGACGCGAGAAGCATTCTGGTGGCCAAAATTACATACAAACTTAAGTTCAAGATATTACAGAAAAGGTCATTCCTAATCCTACTAACATGACAGTTTCAAATACACCAGAGAAAGATATAGCCTACTGCATGTTACCTATAGTTTTTTACCTTTCTTTTTTCCTGGCAAGATAGTGGGCTCTTGCTGCAGGGTCTGCGTTGACCCGCTGCCTGTATCGAGCAGTCTTCTGTTTGCTTGTTTGTGGTGCCATCTCGAAAATAGGTTAAACTAGTTAAACATAACTAATACATCTACAATTACCTAAATGGAATGTCATGCTATACAATTTTTACATTTCTTTCATAAGATTGCACAATAATCAAAAAGAAACGTTAATTCCTAAATAGGAATGGAAAATGACTGAAATTTAGACAAATATGTGTTAAAGTATACAAAGAGTTATGCTAAAACAAAGAACTGTATGTATATAAATCATTAATAAAATATAAATATACAGAAACTACAAATACAGGACGTATATCTATCATGTAAGACACTCAGCAGTGGTCGCCCCACATGATACTAGGTCACCCCAGATGATGTTTTCAAGTTCAGTCAAATATTACAGGCTAACAGTTAGCTACAGAAACCAAACTAGCTACTTCTTACCACATGTCACTATCAAATTTATCATAACAATATAGATTTGCAGATACAACTTATTATTCACAGTTTTGGGGGGGTCGTCCCACATGATATCCAAAAGTGGCAAGTACATGACAGCAGTTAAAAAAGAGATTTATTTGCAAATATGAGAGACTTACTAACCTGCCAGTTGTTTCTCTGGGTCCCTCACATGTGGCTGGCGGATGCAACATCTGTCCTTGAGGTGGTTTCAAAATAAAAGTCCCACAATTGTGTTTTATTGATGGTCGCCCGAGATGATATTTCATAAAATGAACATATTCGGACAACATTCGTTTGTATATTATGATGGAAATATATGTGCAAATGCTTCATAGTTTTGTCAATAAATGTAAAACACTTTTGAAATTATGCCAAATAGGGCGAGGGATATATTTAAATAGATTTTAAGTGATTTTAAACCGGTTGTCCAAATATAAGTCAAGGCTGGACGGTCGCCCCAGATGATGTTTTGACACTTCAGATAGCTGAAAAATTACCAATAACTAAAATGTTTGGAGAAGTTAGAGTGGTTATGTATATGGGGAAGGTATTAGACATACATGTTATGGGTTAGGCTGGCGGCCATCTTAGGTGAGTCTGTTTGTGTTGTAAGGCTGGCGGCCATCTTAGGTGAGGCTGTTTGTGTTGTAGGCTGGCGGCCATCTTAGGTGAGTCTGGTTGTGTTGTTAGGCTGGCGGCCATCTTGGGTGAATCTGCAGGGCTGCCAAGTTTCACCAAAAGTTTGGAGTGAGATTTTTTGGCGGTGGAGCGAAAACTGTTTCAGTATGACTTTTATTAAACTGCGGTTCCTCCCGCGCACGCCCACATACAACATCCGGGTCTTACATGCAACATTATCAGGTCACCCCTAGGTAAGGTGACCAGATTTCTCAGATGCAATCTGGGGACATTTCCAACTTTTTAGTGGCACCACCAGTGTCCTAACCTAACGCAATCTCCCCAACCGACAAACGTTCGACATCTAATATACATATATACATCAATATCAGTGGAGGCTCCTCCATAGAGGTGGAGGAGGCCTGGCCTCCCCAATAATTTGAGAGAAGAGAGAGAGATTTAAAAAAGCAATAATTATATTTTTTATCAGACACACAACATACAATTCAGAACAATACTTCATCCATTTCTAATATTTATCCTGCAGAACAGCACTCATACACGCGTGTGGCGGGAAAAGGTACTACACGGAGGCCAGGCCTCCTGTCGGAAAGTGGTTTCTCATAGAAGTCAATGTAATGCAATTTTTTTCATGGCAATATGTGATTGGCCAAATCACTGAAAATGGGTGGGAACAGGAGGCCTGGCCTCCGTGTAGTACCTTTTTCCGCCACACGCGTATGAGTGCTGTTCTGCAGGATAAATATTAGAAATGGATGATGTATTGTTCTGAATTGTATGTTGTGTGTCTGATTGACATAGTGTTTGAGTGCTTTTGACATGTCATTGATTGTATGTAGTATGTTGTGGTGAATGTTGTGAGCCTGAGCAGAAGGGGCAATAGCTGCTGCAGGCGGACCAGAGATTCATGCCAATTGTTTTGTTTATTTGATGACCCATTGTGCAGGCAATAAAAGCTGCTTCATCCACCATCCTGAGAGTGTCCTAATCCCTTCAGTACCGCCAAACACAAATTAATATTTTTTAACAAAGACAGATAAGAAGAACAGGGAACATTCCATCGCGAGTGAAGCGAGCAAGCGGAAAAAAAATTGGCCTCCTCAATTCTGGAAGTCACCAGCCTCCACTGATCAATATACACCAAGTAGCCTTAATTATCTTAACACAACTCTAACTAACTCCAACTTTGCTATTTGGGTCATTGACGGATAAGACTTTTGAACAGGCCAATTTTTAAATACTAAAAATAAGGATATATTTGGCCATTGTTCAAACATTTGGAATGTAGTGTACATATACATTTATGCAAAAACTCAAAATTAAGAGATTTTAGTGTTTTTAAAGTTGAATTAATAGGACACAGCCTTAAAAAAAGTCATTTGGGGCGACCGTAATTTATCTAAAAATTAATATATTTCCTCAACATTACTAATATTTTAACAAGTATCAGTAATTAAATAAACAGTTTAAGAAAGACAGGCTTGTGTGCCCTTTCATTTTTTGTGAACCACGATTTGACAAGTTTATTCTATAATGGCAGTGTCTCCCTTGTAATGCAGTTACAATACAAATTTTCGCTCTAAAACCCATAAAACTGATTTAAAATGTGTACAGATAATATCCACTTAAGCATGGTATACAGTTGATTAATATTTGAGCCAAAACTGATGGATATTCTATTTTGAATTTAGTACAGTTATTGCCAATCGTTGGTTACCCCACATGACAGATGGTCGCCCCAAATGATGAGAAAACTGCAGGCAGTTAAAAGTCTATTTGAAATGTACACAATACAGTTCAGACGAAAGAAAACTGAACAAAGTTTTTATTACAATCTTTTCAAGTGGTCAAGTCAAAAATATTCTTCAATTCATTCAAATATCACAGAACTAAAACGTTTGAAAACGTGAAACGCATGGTATGTTACAAGCTTCGTCAGGAACATTCAAATATCACAAATGTTAAAAACATTAAACATTTAAAAAGTTAAAGTGCAATGGACATTACATGCTTCAGGAACTTCTTCAAGAACAAACATTTCACAAATGTCCATTTTCATGTCCTTGTCATCTCATCTTTGGTTTTGTCAATCTATGAGAGAGAGAAGGAGGGTTAAGGAGCATCACTTTTGTGGACCCTGGTAGTCACATTGAACAGGGATTAACAATTTCAGTCAATAAAAAGTAAACAGTTGTATGTATGGAATAAAAATGAAACACCAACACTGTTCTATAGAGTCAATAAACAATAAACACCAACATAGTTGCATGGATGAAATCAACGCTAAACAACTACAACACAGTTGTATCAGTTCCCCATATATGACCTACAACACAGGCTGGTTGGAGCAGTGGATCATTTGTTACATTAAAACAATGTTTAGGAACATCAGCATTTAACAAACTAGCCTATTTCCATTTAATTGTTACTGTAATTTTATTGTCTTTGCTATTGTCATTTCATTCTCATTTGTCACTTCCATTTTTTTTCGTTCCTTTATTTCCCCATTTTATTGCCATTTCATTTTCCTTACTCATTGCATTGTGACCAATGACCATCTAATCATTGTGACCAGACTCATGGTAAACTGCAGGCATTTCTTTAACACCAGGGGCCTCATTTATAGAATATGGATAAAATGTGATCTTACCCTTGGTGTACGTAGAAAACCATGTCAAAATAGTGAATCATAAAATTTCAACGTGAGTCAATTTGACAGTGGAAACGATCGTAGCTCTACGTCAGGTCTTGACTTGACGTACGCACATTACCTACTAGTTATGCAAAGTTATTACAGGCATGTGAGCCGCACTCGAACACGTTAATGCCTACTTAACTGTAATGCATGCGAAGTGAAAGTGGCTCGTAATAAAATTAACAATGTTGTTATCAGCCGAGAAAATTAGTTTAATTCAAGATTTAAAGGGAACTGATGTTTATGATTGTATTTCAGTCTTCCTTTATATGCCATTAGGCTATTGTATGGTGTAATCATTCTAAATTGAGGCGTGATAAAGGCAGTCGGGTATATCCCAGCCCTCCTTCAGCCGCATCCTGCCTGATGTGATCGGGGGAATTGGGGGGCGTGCGTTTGCGACCGCGCGTCTATTTCTGATAAGACAGTCGATCTCCTCCTCAGTAAAGTTTCTCTTCTTTTGTTTGTCTACCATCGTGTGAACTCGTCAAAGGTGCTGCTCAACACCTCAATCAAGCCTATTAATAGCACTTGGCTTAATTCAGCCTCTATAATTGAGCCGCTATCACAGGGCGTAAATACATAGCTCATTCACCTGCGTTCAATTTCAAGTATATTTGTTATTTATAGACGGAAGTACGTACGACAGACGTACGCCATTTTAAACAAGCACAGCCCGTTTTATAAATAATGCTTACGTCCATTTAGAAAAATGTGCTTACGTGCAAGTTAAAGATGACGTTCAAGTACATTTTTATAAATGAGCCCCCAGGCATTTCCCAGTCTTGGCAAGTCAGCTTCGAGACGCGAGAAGCATTCTGGTGGCCAAAATTACATACAAACTTAAGTTCAAGATATTACAGAAAAGGTCATTCCTAATCCTACTAACATGACAGTTTCAAATACACCAGAGAAAGATATAGCCTACTGCATGTTACCTATAGTTTTTTACCTTTCTTTTTTCCTGGCAAGATAGTGGGCTCTTGCTGCAGGGTCTGCGTTGACCCGCTGCCTGTATCGAGCAGTCTTCTGTTTGCTTGTTTGTGGTGCCATCTCGAAAATAGGTTAAACTAGTTAAACATAACTAATACATCTACAATTACCTAAATGGAATGTCATGCTATACAATTTTTACATTTCTTTCATAAGATTGCACAATAATCAAAAAGAAACGTTAATTCCTAAATAGGAATGGAAAATGACTGAAATTTAGACAAATATGTGTTAAAGTATACAAAGAGTTATGCTAAAACAAAGAACTGTATGTATATAAATCATTAATAAAATATAAATATACAGAAACTACAAATACAGGACGTATATCTATCATGTAAGACACTCAGCAGTGGTCGCCCCACATGATACTAGGTCACCCCAGATGATGTTTTCAAGTTCAGTCAAATATTACAGGCTAACAGTTAGCTACAGAAACCAAACTAGCTACTTCTTACCACATGTCACTATCAAATTTATCATAACAATATAGATTTGCAGATACAACTTATTATTCACAGTTTTGGGGGGGTCGTCCCACATGATATCCAAAAGTGGCAAGTACATGACAGCAGTTAAAAAAGAGATTTATTTGCAAATATGAGAGACTTACTAACCTGCCAGTTGTTTCTCTGGGTCCCTCACATGTGGCTGGCGGATGCAACATCTGTCCTTGAGGTGGTTTCACAAAGTCCCACAATTGTGTTTTATTGATGGTCGCCCAAGATGATATTTCATAAAATGAACATATTCGGACAACATTCGTTTGTATATTATGATGGAAATATATGTGCAAATGCTTCATAGTTTTGTCAATAAATGTAAAACACTTTTGAAATTATGCCAAATAGGGCGAGGGATATATTTAAATAGATTTTAAGTGATTTTAAACCGGTTGTCCAAATATAAGTTAAGGCTGGACGGTCGCCCCAGATGATGTTTTGACACTTCAGATAGCTGAAAAATTACCAATAACTAAAATGTTTGGAGAAGTTAGAGTGGTTATGTATATGGGGAAGGTATTAGACATACATGTTATGGGTTAGGCTGGCGGCCATCTTAGGTGAGTCTGTTTGTGTTGTAAGGCTGGCGGCCATCTTAGGTGAGTCTGTTTGTGTTGTAGGCTGGCGGCCATCTTAGGTGAGTCTGGTTGTGTTGTTGGGCTGGCGGCCATCTTGGGTGAATCTGCAGGGCTGCCAAGTTTCACCAAAAGTTTGGAGTGAGATTTTTTGGCGGTGGAGCGAAAACTGTTTCAGTATGACTTTTATTAAACTGCAGTTCCTCCCGCGCACGCCCACATACAACATCCGGGTCTTACATGCAACATTATCAGGTCACCCCTAGGTAAGGTGACCAGATTTCTCAGATGCAATCTGGGGACATTTCCAACTTTTTAGTGGCACCACCAGTGTCCTAACCTAACGCAATCTCCCCAACGACAAACGTTCGACATCTAATATACATATATACATCAATATCAGTGGAGGCTCCTCCATAGAGGTGGAGGAGGCCTGGCCTCCCCAATAATTTGAGAGAAGAGAGAGAGATTTAAAAAAGCAATAATTATATTTTTTATCAGACACACAACATACAATTCAGAACAATACTTCATCCATTTCTATTATTTATCCTGCAGAACAGCACTCATACACGCGTGTGGCGGAAAAAGGTACTACACGGAGGCCAGGCCTCCTGTCGGAAAGTGGTTTCTCATAGAAGTCAATGTAATGCAATTTTTTTCATGGCAATATGTGATTGGCCAAATCACTGAAAATGGGTGGGAACAGGAGGCCTGGCCTCCGTGTAGTACCTTTTTCCGCCACACGCGTATGAGTGCTGTTCTGCAGGATAAATATTAGAAATGGATGATGTATTGTTCTGAATTGTATGTTGTGTGTCTGATTGACATAGTGTTTGAGTGCTTTTGACATGTCATTGATTGTATGTAGTATGTTGTGGTGAATGTTGTGAGCCTGAGCGGAAGGAATAATAGCTGCTGCAGGCGGACCAGAGATTCATGCCAATTGTTTTGTTTATTTGATGACCCATTGTGCAGGCAATAAAAGCTGCTTCATCCACCATCCTGAGAGTGTCCCAATCCCTTCAGTACCGCCAAACACAAATTAATAATTTTTAACAAAGACAGATAAGAAGAACAGGGAACATTCCATCGCGAGTGAAGCGAGCAAGCGGAAAAAAAATTGGCCTCCTCAATTCTGGAAGTCACCAGCCTCCACTGATCAATATACACCAAGTAGCCTTAATTATCTTAACACAACTCTAACTAACTCCAACTTTGCTATTTGGGTCATTGACGGATAAGACTTTTGAACAGGCCAATTTTTAAATACTAAAAATAAGGATATATTTGGCCATTGTTCAAACATTTGGAATGTAGTGTACATATACATTTATGCAAAAACTCAAAATTAAGAGATTTTAGTGTTTTTAAAGTTGAATTAATAGGACACAGCCTTTAAAAAAGTCATTTGGGGCGACCGTAATTTATCTAAAAATTAATATATTTCCTCAACATTACTAATATTTTAACAAGTATCAGTAATTAAATAAACAGTTTAAGAAAGACAGGCTTGTGTGCCCTTTCATTTTTTGTGAACCACGATTTGACAAGTTTATTCTATAATGGCAGTGTCTCCCTTGTAATGCAGTTACAATACAAATTTTCGCTCTAAAACCCATAAAACTGATTTAAAATGTGTACAGATAATATCCACTTAAGCATGGTATACAGTTGATTAATATTTGAGCCAAAACTGATGGATATTCTATTTTGAATTTAGTACAGTTATTGCCAATCGTTGGTTACCCCACATGACAGATGGTCGCCCCAAATGATGAGAAAACTGCAGGCAGTTAAAAGTCTATTTGAAATGTACACAATACAGTTCAGACGAAAGAAAACTGAACAAAGTTTTTATTACAATCTTTTCAAGTGGTCAAGTCAAAAATATTCTTCAATTCATTCAAATATCACAGAACTAAAAAGTTTTAAAAGTGAAACGCATGGTATGTTACAAGCTTCGTCAGGAACATTCAAATATCACAAATGTTAAAAACATTAAACATTTAAAAAGTTAAAGTGCAATGGACATTACATGCTTCAGGAACTTCTTCAAGAACAAACATTTCACAAATGTCCATTTTCATGTCCTTGTCATCTCATCTTTGGTTTTGTCAATCTATGAGAGAGAGAAGGAGGGTTAAGGAGCATCACTTTTGTGGACCCTGGTAGTCACATTGAACAGGGATTAACAATTTCAGTCAATAAAAAGTAAACAGTTGTATGTATGGAATAAAAATGAAACACCAACACTGTTCTATAGAGTCAATAAACACCAACATAGTTGCATGGATGAAATCAACGCTAAACAACTACAACACAGTTGTATCAGTTCCCCATATATGACCTACAACACAGGCTGGTTGGAGCAGTGGATCATTTGTTACATTAAAACAATGTTTAGGAACATCAGCATTTAACAAACTAGCCTATTTCCATTTCATTGTTACTGTAATTTAATTGTCTTTGCTATTGTCATTTCATTCTCATTTGTCACTTCCATTTTTTTTCGTTCCTTTATTTCCCCATTTTATTGCCATTTCATTTTCCTTACTCATTGCATTGTGACCAATGACCATCTAATCATTGTGACCAGACTCATGGTAAACTGCAGGCATTTCTTTAACACCAGGGGCCTCATTTATAGAATATGGATAAAATGTGATCTTACCCTTGGTGTACGTAGAAAACCATGTCAAAATAGTGAATCATAAAATTTCAACGTGAGTCAATTTGACAGTGGAAACGATCGTAGCTCTACGTCAGGTCTTGACTTGACGTACGCACATTACCTACTAGTTATGCAAAGTTATTACAGGCATGTGAGCCGCACTCGAACACGTTAATGCCTACTTAACTGTAATGCATGCGAAGTGAAAGTGGCTCGTAATAAAATTAACAATGTTGTTATCAGCCGAGAAAATTAGTTTAATTCAAGATTTAAAGGGAACTGATGTTTATGATTGTATTTCAGTCTTCCTTTATATGCCATTAGGCTATTGTATGGTGTAATCATTCTAAATTGAGGCGTGATAAAGGCAGTCGGGTATATCCCAGCCCTCCTTCAGCAGCATCCTGCCTGATGTGATCGGGGGAATTGGGGGGCGTGCGTTTGCGACCGCGCGTCTATTTCTGATAAGACAGTCGATCTCCTCCTCAGTAAAGTTTCTCTTCTTTTGTTTGTCTACCATCGTGTGAACTCGTCAAAGGTGCTGCTCAACACCTCAATCAAGCCTATTTATAGCACTTGGCTTAATTCAGCCTCTATAATTGAGCCGCTATCACAGGGCGTAAATACAAAGCTCATTCACCTGCGTTCAATTTCAAGTATATTTGTTATTTATAGACGGAAGTACGTACGACAGACGTACGCAATTTTAAACAAGCACAGCCCGTTTTATAAATAATGCTTACGTCCATTTAGAAAAATGTGCTTACGTGCAAGTTAAAGATGACGTTCAAGTACATTTTTATAAATGAGCCCCCAGGCATTTCCCAGTCTTGGCAAGTCAGCTTCGAGACGCGAGAAGCATTCTGGTGGCCAAAATTACATACAAACTTAAGTTCAAGATATTACAGAAAAGGTCATTCCTAATCCTACTAACATGACAGTTTCAAATACACCAGAGAAAGATATAGCCTACTGCATGTTACCTATAGTTTTTTACCTTTATTTTTTCCTGGCAAGATAGTGGGCTCTTGCTGCAGGGTCTGCGTTGACCCGCTGCCTGTATCGAGCAGTCTTCTGTTTGCTTGTTTGTGGTGCCATCTCGAAAATAGGTTAAACTAGTTAAACATAACTAATACATCTACAATTACCTAAATGGAATGTTATGCTATACAATTTTTACATTTCTTTCATAAGATTGCACAATAATCAAAAAGAAACGTTAATTCCTAAATAGGAATGGAAAATGACTGAAATTTAGACAAATATGTGTTAAAGTATACAAAGAGTTATGCTAAAACAAAGAACTGTATGTATATAAATCATTAATAAAATATAAATATACAGAAACTACAAATACAGGACGTATATCTATCATGTAAGACACTCAGCAGTGGTCGCCCCACATGATACTAGGTCACCCCAGATGATGTTTTCAAGTTCAGTCAAATATTACAGGCTAACAGTTAGCTACAGAAACCAAACTAGCTACTTCTTACCACATGTCACTATCAAATTTCCCATAACAATATAGATTTGCAGATACAACTTATTATTCACAGTTTTGGGGGGGTCGTCCCACATGATATCCAAAAGTGGCAAGTACATGACAGCAGTTAAAAAAGAGATTTATTGCAAATATGAGAGACTTACTAACCTGCCAGTTGTTTCTCTGGGTCCCTCACATGTGGCTGGCGGATGCAACATCTGTCCTTGAGGTGGTTTCAAAATAAAAGTCCCACAATTGTGTTTTCTTGATGGTCGCCCGAGATTATATTTCCTAAAATGAACATATTCGGACAACATTCGTTTGTATATTATGATGGAAATATATGTGCAAATGCTTCATAGTTTTGTCAATAAATGTAAAACACTTTTGAAATTATGCCAAATAGGGCGAGGGATATATTTAAATAGATTTTAAGTGATTTTAAACCGGTTGTCCAAATATAAGTCAAGGCTGGACGGTCGCCCCAGATGATGTTTTGACACTTCAGATAGCTGAAAAATTACCAATAACTAAAATGTTTGGAGAAGTTAGAGTGGTTATGTATATGGGGAAGGTATTAGACATACATGTTATGGGTTAGGCTGGCGGCCATCTTAGGTGAGTCTGTTTGTGTTGTAAGGCTGGCGGCCATCTTAGGTGAGGCTGTTTGTGTTGTAGGCTGGCGGCCATCTTAGGTGAGTCTGGTTGTGTTGTTAGGCTGGCGGCCATCTTGGGTGAATCTGCAGGGCTGCCAAGTTTCACCAAAAGTTTGGAGTGAGATTTTTTGGCGGTGGAGCGAAAACTGTTTCAGTATGACTTTTATTAAACTGCGGTTCCTCCCGCGCACGCCCACATACAACATCCGGGTCTTACATGCAACATTATCAGGTCACCCCTAGGTAAGGTGACCAGATTTCTCAGATGCAATCTGGGGACATTTCCAACTTTTTAGTGGCACCACCAGTGTCCTAACCTAACGCAATCTCCCCAACGACAAACGTTCGACATCTAATATACATATATACATCAATATCAGTGGAGGCTCCTCCATAGAGGTGGAGGAGGCCTGGCCTCCCCAATAATTTGAGAGAAGAGAGAGAGATTTAAAAAAGCAATAATTATATTTTTTATCAGACACACAACATACAATTCAGAACAATACTTCATCCATTTCTAATATTTATCCTGCAGAACAGCACTCATACACGCGTGTGGCGGAAAAAGGTACTACACGGAGGCCAGGCCTCCTGTCGGAAAGTGGTTTCTCATAGAAGTCAATGTAATGCAATTTTTTTCATGGCAATATGTGATTGGCCAAATCACTGAAAATGGGTGGGAACAGGAGGCCTGGCCTCCGTGTAGTACCTTTTTCCGCCACACGCGTATGAGTGCTGTTCTGCAGGATAAATATTAGAAATGGATGATGTATTGTTCTGAATTGTATGTTGTGTGTCTGATTGACATAGTGTTTGAGTGCTTTTGACATGTCATTGATTGTATGTAGTATGTTGTGGTGAATGTTGTGAGCCTGAGCGGAAGGAATAATAGCTGCTGCAGGCGGACCAGAGATTCATGCCAATTGTTTTGTTTATTTGATGACCCATTGTGCAGGCAATAAAAGCTGCTTCATCCACCATCCTGAGAGTGTCCCAATCCCTTCAGTACCGCCAAACACAAATTAATAATTTTTAACAAAGACAGATAAGAAGAACAGGGAACATTCCATCGCGAGTGAAGCGAGCAAGCGGAAAAAAAATTGGCCTCCTCAATTCTGGAAGTCACCAGCCTCCACTGATCAATATACACCAAGTAGCCTTAATTATCTTAACACAACTCTAACTAACTCCAACTTTGCTATTTGGGTCATTGACGGATAAGACTTTTGAACAGGCCAATTTTTAAATACTAAAAATAAGGATATATTTGGCCATTGTTCAAACATTTGGAATGTAGTGTACATATACATTTATGCAAAAACTCAAAATTAAGAGATTTTAGTGTTTTTAAAGTTGAATTAATAGGACACAGCCTTTAAAAAAGTCATTTGGGGCGACCGTAATTTATCTAAAAATTAATATATTTCCTCAACATTACTAATATTTTAACAAGTATCAGTAATTAAATAAACAGTTTAAGAAAGACAGGCTTGTGTGCCCTTTCATTTTTTGTGAACCACGATTTGACAAGTTTATTCTATAATGGCAGTGTCTCCCTTGTAATGCAGTTACAATACAAATTTTCGCTCTAAAACCCATAAAACTGATTTAAAATGTGTACAGATAATATCCACTTAAGCATGGTATACAGTTGATTAATATTTGAGCCAAAACTGATGGATATTCTATTTTGAATTTAGTACAGTTATTGCCAATCGTTGGTTACCCCACATGACAGATGGTCGCCCCAAATGATGAGAAAACTGCAGGCAGTTAAAAGTCTATTTGAAATGTACACAATACAGTTCAGACGAAAGAAAACTGAACAAAGTTTTTATTACAATCTTTTCAAGTGGTCAAGTCAAAAATATTCTTCAATTCATTCAAATATCACAGAACTAAAACGTTTGAAAACGTGAAACGCATGGTATGTTACAAGCTTCGTCAGGAACATTCAAATATCACAAATGTTAAAAACATTAAACATTTAAAAAAGTTAAAGTGCAATGGACATTACATGCTTCAGGAACTTCTTCAAGAACAAACATTTCACAAATGTCAATTTTCATGTCCTTGTCATCTCATCTTTGGTTTTGTCAATCTATGAGAGAGAGAAGGAGGGTTAAGGAGCATCACTTTTGTGGACCCTGGTAGTCACATTGAACAGGGATTAACAATTTCAGTCAATAAAAAGTAAACAGTTGTATGTATGGAATAAAAATGAAACACCAACACTGTTCTATAGAGTCAATAAACACCAACATAGTTGCATGGATGAAATCAACGCTAAACAACTACAACACAGTTGTATCAGTTCCCCATATATGACCTACAACACAGGCTGGTTGGAGCAGTGGATCATTTGTTACATTAAAACAATGTTTAGGAACATCAGCATTTAACAAAATAGCCTATTTCCATTTCATTGTTACTGTAATTTTATTGTCTTTGCTATTGTCATTTCATTCTCATTTGTCACTTCCATTTTTTCCCGTTCCTTTATTTCCCCATTTTATTGCCATTTCATTTTCCTTACTCATTGCATTGTGACCAATGACCATCTAATCATTGTGACCAGACTCATGGTAAACTGCAGGCATTTCTTTAACACCAGGGGCCTCATTTATAGAATATGGATAAAATGTGATCTTACCCTTGGTGTACGTAGAAAACCATGTCAAAATAGTGAATCATAAAATTTCAACGTGAGTCAATTTGACAGTGGAAACGATCGTAGCTCTACGTCAGGTCTTGACTTGACGTACGCACATTACCTACTAGTTATGCAAAGTTATTACAGGCATGTGAGCCGCACTCGAACACGTTAATGCCTACTTAACTGTAATGCATGCGAAGTGAAAGTGGCTCGTAATAAAATTAACAATGTTGTTATCAGCCGAGAAAATTAGTTTAATTCAAGATTTAAAGGGAACTGATGTTTATGATTGTATTTCAGTCTTCCTTTATATGCCATTAGGCTATTGTATGGTGTAATCATTCTAAATTGAGGCGTGATAAAGGCAGTCGGGTATATCCCAGCCCTCCTTCAGCAGCATCCTGCCTGATGTGATCGGGGGAATTGGGGGGCGTGCGTTTGCGACCGCGCGTCTATTTCTGATAAGACAGTCGATCTCCTCCTCAGTAAAGTTTCTCTTCTTTTGTTTGTCTACCATCGTGTGAACTCGTCAAAGGTGCTGCTCAACACCTCAATCAAGCCTATTTATAGCACTTGGCTTAATTCAGCCTCTATAATTGAGCCGCTATCACAGGGCGTAAATACAAAGCTCATTCACCTGCGTTCAATTTCAAGTATATTTGTTATTTATAGACGGAAGTACGTACGACAGACGTACGCAATTTTAAACAAGCACAGCCCGTTTTATAAATAATGCTTACGTCCATTTAGAAAAATGTGCTTACGTGCAAGTTAAAGATGACGTTCAAGTAAATTTTTATAAATGAGCCCCCAGGCATTTCCCAGTCTTGGCAAGTCAGCTTCGAGACGCGAGAAGCATTCTGGTGGCCAAAATTACATACAAACTTAAGTTCAAGATATTACAGAAAAGGTCATTCCTAATCCTACTAACATGACAGTTTCAAATACACCAGAGAAAGATATAGCCTACTGCATGTTACCTATAGTTTTTTACCTTTCTTTTTTCCTGGCAAGATAGTGGGCTCTTGCTGCAGGGTCTGCGTTGACCCGCTGCCTGTATCGAGCAGTCTTCTGTTTGCTTGTTTGTGGTGCCATCTCGAAAATAGGTTAAACTAGTTAAACATAACTAATACATCTACAATTACCTAAATGGAATGTTATGCTATACAATTTTTACATTTCTTTCATAAGATTGCACAATAATCAAAAAGAAACGTTAATTCCTAAATAGGAATGGAAAATGACTGAAATTTAGACAAATATGTGTTAAAGTATACAAAGAGTTATGCTAAAACAAAGAACTGTATGTATATAAATCATTAATAAAATATAAATATACAGAAACTACAAATACAGGACGTATATCTATCATGTAAGACACTCAGCAGTGGTCGCCCCACATGATACTAGGTCACCCCAGATGATGTTTTCAAGTTCAGTCAAATATTACAGGCTAACAGTTAGCTACAGAAACCAAACTAGCTACTTCTTACCACATGTCACTATCAAATTTACCATAACAATATAGATTTGCAGATACAACTTATTATTCACAGTTTTGGGGGGGTCGTCCCACATGATATCCAAAAGTGGCAAGTACATGACAGCAGTTAAAAAAGAGATTTATTTGCAAATATGAGAGACTTACTAACCTGCCAGTTGTTTCTCTGGGTCCCTCACATGTGACTGGCGGATGCAACATCTGTCCTTGAGGTGGTTTCAAAATAAAAGTCCCACAATTGTGTTTTCTTGATGGTCGCCCGAGATGATATTTCCTAAAATGAACATATTCGGACAACATTCGTTTGTATATTATGATGGAAATATAAGTGCAAATGCTTCATAGTTTTGTCAATAAATGTAAAACACTTTTGAAATTATGCCAAATAGGGCGAGGGATATATTTAAATAGATTTTAAGTGATTTTAAACCGGTTGTCCAAATATAAGTCAAGGCTGGACGGTCGCCCCAGATGATGTTTTGACACTTCAGATAGCTGAAAAATTACCAATAACTAAAATGTTTGGAGAAGTTAGAGTGGTTATGTATATGGGGAAGGTATTAGACATACATGTTATCTTTTTATGTATTTTGATGTTTTTTTAGGGTAAAAAATTCAGTTGGACAGAAAAAGTAGGCGTCACGTCATTGACCCATTTACTTTACTCTCTTTTATTAATATGTCATAAAAAGGGGGCGCGATACGTCGACGGTGTGAACGTGTTCTAGCTAGCTGCTAATGCTACATCCAGAATCACTAGAACATCCTAGCATTCTCTCTGCTACATCAACACAACTACACTGCTAATGCTGAGGAAACACAGTGGAAGACTCACAGTTCTCACGGACGCACAACTCACACACACACACACACACACACACACACACACACACACACACACACACACACACTGAAAATAAATAAAGAATAAAGCTAAACGTTGTTACTAGACCGTTAAACCAACATGTGTGTTCGTCACTTTCTCTACTTGTAACTTTCCTACTAATCCTACTAAACCAACTGACAACTGTCAACTGCCATCTCTTCATTCATCTCTCGCGCCCGCTACGGTTTAGAGCCCGCCCTCTGCTGGCCAGTGATTGGCCACTCTGACCCTCTTCTGGCCAGTGATTGGCCACTCAGTCCCCAACAGCCTTAGAAGAAGAGACAGCCTTTTTTTAACAGTTTGACTGTTTAAACATGTTTACTTTCCTTGTTTACGGCCCTAGTAGCAACTAGCCTGGGGAGCTGATAACGTCCCTGTTTAGGAAAAACGACTGTCCTTCAACGTTTATTGGTGTCCACTAGGGGGCGATATTGCTGTTCATTTGAGACTCAACACCCCCATACAGGTGCATTGAGTGTCTGTACCGGAGGAGAGAGGAGGAGAGAGAAAGGGAGGGGTAGAAGGAAAGAGGAGGAGGGAGGAGTGGAGAGGGGGAGGCGAGAGAGGAGTGGAGGGCAGAGGTGGAGAGAGGAGGAAAGAGGAGAGAAGAAGGGAGAGGAGGAGGAGAGAGAAAAGGAGAGGAGGGGAGGAGAGAGAGGAGAAGAAAGAAAGGGAGAGGAGAGAGGAGGGGAGTGGAGGAGGAGAAAGAAAGGGAGAGGAGAGAGGAGGGGAGTGGAGGAGAGAGAAAAGGAGAGGAGGGGAGGAGAGAGAGGAGAAGAAAGAAAGGGAGAGGAGAGAGGAGGGGAGTGGAGGAGAGAGAAAGGGAGAGGAGGAGAGAGGAGGGGAGGGGAGGAGAGAAAAAGGGAGAGGAGAGGAGGAGGGGAGGAGAGAAAAGAGAGAGGGGAGGAGGGGAGGAGAGAGAAAAGGAGAGGAGAGAGGAGGGGAGAGGAGGAGAGAAAAAGAGAGAGGAGGGGATGGGAGGAGAGAGAAAGAGAGAGGGGAGGAGGGGAGGAGAGAGAAAAGGAGAGGAGGAGAGAGGAGGGGAGGGGAGGAGAGAGAAAGGGAGAGGAGAGGAGGGGAGGAGAGAGAAAAGGAGAGGAGGAGAGAAAAAGAGAGAGGAGGGGAGGGGATGAGAGAAAAAGAGAGAGGGGAGGAGAGAGAAAAGGAGAGGGGAGGAGGGGAGGAGAGAGAAAGAGAGAGGGGAGGAGGGGAGGAGAGAAAAAGAGAGAGGGGAGGAGAGAGAAAAGGAGAGGAGGAGAGGGGAGGAGAGAGAAAAGGAGAGGAGGAGAGGGGAGGAGAGAGAAAGAGAGAGGGGAGGAGGGGAGGAGTGAGAAAAGGAGAGGAGGAGAGAGGAGGGGAGGGGAGGAGAGAGAAAGAAAGGGAGAGGAGGGGAGTGGAGGAGAGAAAAAGAGAGAGGGGAGGAGAGAGAAAAGGAGAGGAGGGGAGAGGAGGAGAGAAAAAGAGAGAGGAGGGGAGGCGAGGAGAGAGAAAGAGAGAGGAGGAGGGCAGGAGGCTGAGTCTCCTCAGGGAGTTATCATCCAACAGTCTTATTATCCTATTATCATCTATAGCAGTGGAGGCTTGGGGAGGTAGAAATCGGAGGACGGGCTCATTGTAATACATGGAACGGAATGAGGAATAGTGTTTTTGATATCATTCCTCATTCACAACAACACTACAACACTACATAACACTACACAATACAACACAACACTACACTACACAGCACTACAAACCACAACACTACACACCACACCACTACAACATTACATAACACAACACTACACAACACTACACTACACTCCACACACCACAGCACAACACTACACAACACTACACACCACAACACTACACACCACTACACTACACTACACACCACTACACTACACAACACTACACACACCACAGCACAACACTACACTCCACACACCACAGCACAACACTACACAACACTACACACCACAACACTACACAATACAACACTACACTACACTACACTACACAACACTACACTACACTACACTACACAGCACTACACACCACACCACAACACTACACAACACTACACAATACAACACAACACTACACACATCACCACAACACTACACAACACTACACACCACACCACAACACTACACTACACTACACTACACTACACTACACACCACAACACTACACTACACACCACAACACTACAACATTACACAACACTACACAACACTACACAACACTACACAACACAACACAACACTACACAACACTACACTACACTACACTACACACCACACCACAACACTACACAACACTACACACCACACCACAACACTACACTACACTACACAACACTTACAACACTACATAACACTACATAATACAACACAACACTACAACACTACATAACACTACATAATACAACACTACACACCACAACACTACACACCACAACACTACACACCACAACACAACACTACAACACTACATACCACTACATAATCTACACTACACACCACAACACACCACAACACTACACAATACAGACACAACACTACACACCACAACACTACACACCACACCACAACACTACAGTACATAATACAACACACCACAACACAACACTACACTACACAATACAACACAACACAACACTACACAACACAACACTACACACCACAACACTACACACCACAACACT
>NW_027663109.1:10000-11754 GCF_963989245.1 Nansenia antarctica | reverse complement strand
TGTGTTTCTTCCCTCTTCCTCAGTGGGGACGTGATTGTCAGCTGCCTGACTTTGTTTTGAATCAGTGAACCCCAAGGACCTGTGGGCCCAGCGACCAGCCTCCTCTGTAGGCAGCTGATCCCTCCAAACAGCCAAGGAGCCACACCACCCCCACCCCCTCACCACACCCCCACACACACCCCCCACACCACCCCCCCCCACACACACACACACACACACCCCCACACACACATACATGCACACCCCACCCCCCCACATACACACACACACACCCCCAAACACACACACCAACCAACCACCCCCCCCCCCCCCCCCCACACACACACACACCCAACCCTCCACCCCCCCCCCCCACACACACACACACAGACACACAGACACACACACACACACACACACACGCAACACACCCACACACAACTGTACTGTGCCTTTTCTCTATCCTGATAAAAGTCAACTGACCGGTTTAAAAGGGACAATGCAATGGTTTACCTGCCTTGTTTTAAAGGTATCTGAAGTTGATTACCTATTGAACAAGAAAACCAGCCTATCAAGGCCGGGGCAGCCAATCACGGCGGGTTCTGAACCTAGCCAACTAATCAGTGCTCTCTCATCCATCTGGATCACCACTCGATCGCGTCAGCTCGTCTATACCGGTGAGTCAGCGCCCAGAATGTACGAACGAACCAGTTGTCATATCACAAGTTCATTAAGAAGTGAGTCATTGTCCCCCCGCACCCTGCCCCGCCCCCCCCCACCCCTAACGCTTTGCCTCGTCACTTACACATCATCTGAACGATCACATGTTCCCAGCAGAAGGCTTCAAGTAAAGGAGGGAGCGTGTGGAGGACGGAGGGAGGGGGGAAGAGGGGGGAACATGTGGGACCCTCACGTCGTCTAGTGACCAGAGCAGCGGACGAGGAAGGTGGACAGGGTTGCCAGATAGGATTGACAATTTCCAGCCTAACCACAGTCTAAAAAAACGCTAAATCCACCAAAAACCAGCCAGAAAAACGCTAATTACTATTGGGCAGGTGCCCCCTAAACTGGCCCCTAAACTGTGTGTCTGTTGCTAATGATGTTTGTAAAATAAAATACAAACCCGCCCCATCTGGCAACCCTGAAGGTGGATCTGGGGGGGTCTTCTTGGCACACCCCCCCCCCCCCCCCCGTCACTCCGACACCTCCTCACGTTCGTTGCCGAGGGAGGTGATTTAAAGTCGCCTAAACTGTCCACTACACCCCCTACAACAGGTCACTAAGGGGGACTTTCTTTTATCCACCAAGAATCAGAGTGCCTGGGTTACGACGGCTTGTTTCGTAACCTATTAAAAAGTATTTAAAAGTATGTGAAATACCCACAAGAAACCACCTGGCTCACTCACTAGGTGCATGGAGAATGTTCCAGAATTATTTAGCAGTTGGGTGGCTTAAGGAATAGTAATAATAATAATAATAATCACCACAACAACAACAACAACAACAACAACAACAACAACAACAACCACAACACACGTTCACTCTCCTCCAGATGGGGTAGGTAGAGTCTCCCAACAACACACCACACACTCCTCCACACTTCTCTGTGCTAACACCAAGGGAACATCAGTAATCTACACACGGCCATGTTGAAGACTTGGGATATTTTGTACTCAGTGAAAACTCAGTAAATCGAATCTTAATGCAGAAATTCAACACACACGCACACTCGCACACACACACTCACACACACACACACACGCCTCACATTCACG
>NW_027663109.1:0-2500 GCF_963989245.1 Nansenia antarctica | reverse complement strand
AGAGAAATTCAGGTTCAGTAGAAAATGAAACTAGAGGGGAATTAAGATCAGATGTGCTCCGTTGAAAAGGTTAGCGTGTACGGGTGGTACTACGTCACGATGTCTCTCGGTCCCCCCCGCTTCTTCTCAGGAACCGAGACGTGGTATCCGTGGCGATGAAGAAGCAGGAGGCTGTGGGTGGTAGGAAACGGGGGAGGAGGCTGGCGGAGGTAGAAATCGGAGGACAGGCTCATTGTAAAGAGACAGTAACAGAAAGAGACACATGTGTGTGTGTGTGTGTGTGATGCCATTCCTCATTCCCATCCCATGCGTTACAATGAGCCCCATCCTCCGATTTCTACCTCCATCAGCCTCCCCCGCCCCCCACCCCACCCGCGGCTCTATCCCTGCCCCAGAATGAGGCCTAATAGGCAATACAGTAACGTCAGATCAATAACTATATGATTTATTTGTTACAAGTTCTTGACCATGTCAACGAGTACATCATATCTGTATCAATAAAAAAACTGAGACATGTCATGAATGAATCACGGGCCCACGCATTTTGATTCTAGAGAGTTCTAACTCAGCTCTCTCTGTTCTCTCCCCCTCTCTCTCTCCCCCTCTCTCTCTCTCTCTCTCTCTCTCTCTCTCTCTCTCTCTCTCGTTCTTCTGTGTTGTGTCAGGTGTGTGTATGTGTGTGTGTGTGTGTGTGTTGTTTTCTGTGAAGGGAAGAAGGTGTGCTGTCAGATACGCCTGTACCGTTCACTTAGTGTGCAAGAAATGCGTGTTAAAACTCAAAACTCCCTCTCTCCTCTCTCCCTCTCTTCTCTCCAGCTGTGTGTGTGTGTGTGTTCTGTGTGTGTGTGTGTGTGTGTGTGTGTGTGTGTTCTGTGTGTGTGTGTGTGTGTGTCTGTTCTGTGTGTTCTCTGTGTGTGTGTGTGTGTTCTGTGTGTGTGTGTGTGTCTGTTCTGTGTGTTCTCTGTGTGTGTGTTCTGTGTCTGTTCTGCATGCGTCTGTGTGTGTGTTCTGTGTCTGTTCTGTGTGTGTGTGTGTGTGTGCGTGTGTGTGCGTGTGTGTGCGCGAGGTGTTCACGTGTTCTCTCCAGGAGGGCCGTCCCAGGGCGGTGTGCTGTTGGAAGGCCCCCGTGGTGAGGCAGGTAGTCACTAGGCGGACATGTTACAGAGCAGTGAAGTGAAGGCTTAAAAAAAAAAAAAAAAACTCTATAAAAAAAAAAAAAACATTATCTCCATAACCACTAAAAAACCTTCTCTTAATCCTCGACCTGTATCCATATCAACGTACTCAAACTCCTCCATAGAGGCTTAGGGCTCAAACAGGGACGGATTTGGACAGTTTGGAGACCGGGGACAGATTCGTCCTCTGCGGCATGGCCGTCTAGTCAAGCGGAGAGTCTCCAAAATGGAGGGGCCCCCTTCCCTCTCCGCTTCCCTTCCACCGTCCGTCCACACAGGGACTACTCTACCCTGGGGCCTCCCAGCTACTAACCCACCCCCCACCCGCCACCCACCCTTCTCCATTCCTCCCCCCCTCCCCCCTTCCCTCCCCCCTCCCTCCCTCCAACATTTCACCTTTGTTTCTGAGTCACAGTTCTTCTACATACTCCATTGTCGTTTCTTTTTTTTTTTTTTACTACATCATACATGTGCTGGTTCGAGCATGCACTGGTGTGTGTGTGTGTGTGTGTGTGTGTGTGTGTGTGTGTGTGTGTGTGTGTGTGTGTGTGTCCATGTGTGTGTGTCCATGTGTGTGTGTCCATGTGTGTGGCTGTGTGGCATGGTGGCCACCATGGTAGCCCAGAGCAGCCGTGAAGAGATGTGTGTGTGTGTGTGTGAGAGAGAGAGAGAGAGAGAGAGAGAGAGAGAGAGAGAGAGAGAGAGAGAGAGGGGGGGGTGGGGGGAGGGAGGGGGGAGAGAGGGAGAGAGAGAGAGGGGCTCAGCCCCTTTAAAACCAGGACAGATGGTTCAAACCAGAGAGGGGGAAGCAGTCACACTCACTAGGGCTTGGGGGTTTCTTAAAGAGACGGTGCACATTTTCCCCCACTCTCCCTCCCCCTTTCTTTCTCTATCACTCTTCTCCCCCCTCACACACTCTCTCTCTCTCTCTGCTCTTCCCCACCCCCTATCCCACCCCCTCATCTCTCTCCCCCTCTCCCTCTCTCCCTCTCTCCCAGATCCATACACAAACAGGCCCAGCCCTATCTCCCCCTCTCCTCTCCTCCCTCTCCTCTCCTCTCCTCCCTCCTCTCTCTGTGAGCAGCGTGTGTCTCAGTACATCTCCACCACTCCACAGCCCTGTGCTACATTCACCCAGCCCAGGAGGAAGAGCTTCCCTGCGACGCCCCTCTCCTCTCCTCTCCTCTCCTCTCCTCCGCTCCACTCCTCCTCTCCTCCCTCCGCTGTCTTCCTCAACCCAGCCCCCGAGAGAGAAGGAAGGAGAGGGAGAGAGAGAGAGAGAGCTAATCATATGACTCCGCAGAGGAGTGTGCGTGCATGTGTGC
>NW_027663110.1:5000-15000 GCF_963989245.1 Nansenia antarctica | reverse complement strand
AACGCGGCTAACTGTCTAATCATGTGTCATTTCTGGCACCCGCTAGAAGAACACAGATGTCGGTTGTTCTGAAGGAACTTCCAGGACTTCTCAGATAAACAACCACCAACCACCAAACAAACACCTTCTCTGACTAAATCACCACAGCTGTTTAAAAACAGCTTCTTTAGCCCACTCTGTAATTACGCCCCCCTCCCCCCTGTGGAGGCCTCGGGGTGAGTGGGGGGGGGGGCACGGGGGTGTTCATGCTCCTGTTTCACCCCCCTCCCCCCCCCCCCCCCCCCCCCCACCCACACACCGTCCAATCGAGAGCAGAGTGTCGTTGTTTAACAGGACGAGAGTAATGCAGATGTCGAACGTACACTTAGTGTGTCAGAGATGTGATGGAGTCTTGTCTGAAGGGGTGTGTTGTTTTGTTGGAAGTGTATGTCCGCGTTTAGGCTTTATCTGGTCTTGTACATCTGTGTCCCCTCCCTCCCTCCTCTCCCTCCTCTCCCTTTCTCCCCTCTCCCTCTCTCCCCTCCCCCTCTCCACTCCAGAGTGAGAATGGAGGTCAACATTCGGAGTAAAGTAACTGCCTTTAGAATGTCTCGTTCAAAAATGGTTCTATTTTTTAAGCGTTTTGTGTGTGTTGGAATCTATCCTCTCTCTCTCTCATCATCAATCTATCATTCATCATTTTACGGTCCTTACCGCAAACCATTGCTTGTTAGATTAAATTGAATAAATGAATGTGTGTGTGTGTGTGTGTGTGTGTGTGTGTACACGTCCATGTGCCGTACAGCAGAAAAGGTTTATTGCTTTGCTGATATCGGATCAAAGGTGCTGACATGAAAGAGAGGCGATATCAAGGCTTAGAGACAGCAGCCATTATGACTATGAATTACTGTCTGATTAAACATGACTCCCAGAGCTGCTGCCAATCATCTGTGTAATGGAGGAGCTCGTCACATATATCCATGAGATGTGTGAATAGTCCACCTGTAGTTGCTACAAACCAGGGGAGGCTGGCGGAGGTAGAAATCGGAGGACGGGCTCATCGTATAATGCACAGAATGGAATGAGGAACGGTATCGAACGTGTGTGTTCCACGCATTATCAGATGTCTTCCTCCACCTGCCTCCACCTGCCTCCACCTGCCTCCACCAGCCTCCACCTGCCTCCACCAGCCTCCACCAGCCTCCATCAACCTCCACCTGCCTCCACCAACCTCCACCAGCCTCCACCAGCCTCCACCAGCCTCCACCTGCCTCCACCTGCCTCCACCAGCCTCCCCCAGCCTCCACCAGCCTCCATCAACCTCCACCTGCCTCCACCAACCTCCACCAGCCTCCCTCAGCCTCCACCAACCTCCACCAGCCTCCACCAACCTCCCCCAGCCTCCACATCCCTCATCCCATCCCATGCATCACAATGATCCTCCGTCCTCCGATTTCTACCTCCACCAGCCTCCCCCTGGCCCCTGATCCTAGACTGTTTATATGAGTATGTATTTATTTATTTAGTATTGATATATTTAGTTATGTAGTTTCTATGTTAGAGGTTCAAATAACAACAAGACTGCGCCCACCTCCAGCATAGTTTGGCCACTGGCCAGGTGCGAGGGGGGCGGGCGGGCAAAGCTTCAAAAGCAAGAGAAACCAAAGTGAGAGCGGCAGCAACACTCTCTCCCTCCGATGCTAATCACTTATCGGGACGAACGTTTCGCCTTGCGAGCCACTTTCTCCGGCGGTTTCAATCTCCTCCGTAGATGAACAACGCAGTAACCCCTTTCCCCAAAAGCGCTCGCCTCTCCCCCACTCCGCTATCACCGATAAACAACAGAATCAATGCGCTGATTGCACCCCTAACTTCTCCTCACAGTCCCCCCCCCTCCCTAAAAGAAGACGTTCACATTAATATACAAAATGGACAGGGACACCAATAAAGGCTATAAGCCACGGAGAGGAAACAGGACGTATTCCATCCCAAAAGAAACCAATTCTATTTATATGGGTCTATCGCTATGGTTACAGCCACGCATAAAACTCCAAACAGCCCCCCATCCCCCCAGTCTACGACTCCCTCGGGAGTTCTGCCACGTACTTTGGGGGGGTCAGCAAACCGGGTTGCTGCAATTTTCACTTTTCAATTAAATGTTAACGTTTGGTAAAGTGTTAGAGAGTACTGGGGTGCACTTTCTATATCATCAGCAACAACACAAGTAAAGTGTGTGTTCGCTTAATGCTTAATTAGGGGGGAAAAACAAAACAGACTATTTCACAAAACCCACTCCTATAGGAACCATCTGGTGAGATAAAGAGAGGCAATAGGGATCTCGTGAGTGCAATAACTCTATCGATTATTCAGCTAAATCATGGCCTGAGGCTGCGGCAAAGAAGTCATGAATATCAAGAGCAGTGAACTTTCTGAACACAGCAGTAATTAGCCATTGGAAGTGGAGCTACTATGCCTAGATAGCATAGAGGTGCGCATGAATATTTGATACTCGTTTATTAGTAAAGCACTGATCAACAGGTTTTTAATGATTGTCGATTATTAACGGCGTCGTAAACAGCGTTGTTTAGAGCAAACACTGCAATTGTAGTTTTGACCTCGTTTCAAGAGGAACCACTTGGACCTCATTGGTAAATCAACTGTCCTCTGGCTGTGAGTCAAACCTGTGTGTATCAGGATGCAGGATTACTGAATGATGCTGATGATGATGATTCATCACCTTCTATCATCAACACCATCTTCACCACCCTCACCCTCATCATCATCGTCATCAATCACCACCATCATCATCATCACATCATCATCATCATCATCAATCACCACCATCATCATCATCATCATCTTCATCATCATCATCATCACCATCATCATCAATCATCATCACCATCTTCACAACCATCATCATCATCATCATCATCATCATCAATCATCATCACCATCTTCACAACCATCATCATCATCATCATCATCGCTCACACAGGGCGCAGGCGGTAGAGCCGCCGTCTAATGATCACAAGGTTGGCAGATCGGCGGTTCGAGCCCCGGCTGGCCACATGTCGAAGTATCCTTGGGCAAGACACTGAACCCCAAATTGCTCCCAGTGAGAGGGCCAGCGCCTTGCATGGCAGCTTGCCTCCATTGGTGTGTGAATGTGTGTGTGAATGGGTGAATGAGTGGCCGTTGTAAAGCGCTTTGGAGCAGCAAAAAAGGCGCTATATAAGTGCAGTCCATTTACCATTTAGATACCCTAGCATCATGACAATCTGCTCAACAGAACCTGCGACGCCCACACAAAATACACGCTACAGGACCATCATCATCATCATCATCATTATCATCATCAGAGGAGGAGGAGGAGGAGGAGGAGGAGGAGGGACAAGAGAGAGAGAAGAGAGAGGAGAGGAGTTCTAACTGGATCATCAGCCTCTGCAGAGAGCTCAGAGATCTCAGCCACACATAATGAATGATGCACAATGCAGTATGGATGTGTTGCTGCCACACTGGAGTCTACCCACACAATCCCCACCTCTCTCCTCTCTCTCTCCTCTCCCTCTCTCCTCTCTCTCTCTCTCTCTCTCTCCTCTCTCTCTCTCCTCTCTCTATCTCTCTGTTCTCTCTCTCTCTGTTCTCTCCTCTCTCCTCTCTCTCTCTCCTCTCTCTCTCTCCTCTCTCTATCTCCTCTCTCTCTCTGTTCTCTCCTCTCTCCTCTCCCTCTCTCCTCTCCCTCTCTCCTCTCTCTCTCTCCTCTCCCTCTCTCCTCTCTCTCTCTCTTCTCTCTCTCTCCTCTCTCTATCTCCTCTCTCTCTCTGTTCTCTCCTCTCTCCTCTCCCTCTCTCCTCTCCCTCTCTCCTCTCTCTATCTCTCTGTCCTCTCTCTCTCTCTCTCCTCTCTCTCTCTCCTCTCTCTATCTCCTCTCTCTCTCTGTTCTCTCTCTCTCTCTGTTCTCTCCTCTCTCTCTATCTCTCTCTCTCCTCTCTCTCTCTCTCTCTTTTTCTCTCCTCTCTGTTCACTCCTCTCTCCTCTCTCCTCTCTCTCTCTCCTCTCCAGTGACTTCCCTCTCTACATATGGATGTCGTACAGAGCCTGTCCCCTGAATGATGCATGATCCAGCCATACGTGGTTACTGGGTTGTCTGTATGTGTCTACACTCTGTCTGTAGGTGTCTCTACTCTGTGTCTGTGGTGTCTGTAGTGTGTCTGTGGTGGCTCTGCCAGGGAGCAGACAGGCAGGTGCATCAGACCTGAGGGCAGAAAGGCTTCTGAGTGAAAGGGACACCAAGACAGACAGTATCACTGGGTCAGTCAGCTGAAAACTAAACCATTTGCCACATAGGTTGATGAAAAAGAAGAAGGCGGAAGGGAAGGGGGGGTGCTGACGGAGGAGAGAAATGTTTTCTACGGAAATATAATGTATGGCAGTGTAGTTTTTGTGGCTGATGATGTTGTGATTTTTCGCTAGTTTCTACGGTTAGAACGATTCCGCTACCCAGCAGGGCTGGACTGGCCATCTGGCATACCGGGCATTTGCCCGGTGGGCCGCGGTAGTTTTGGGCCGAGCCGACCGGCAAAAAAAAAAAAAAGTTTTTTTTTTTTTTTTTTTTTTTTTACCAGCCGGCCCGGCCGAAAGCTACCATCGAACGGCCCATAAATCGAAAGCTACCATTGGACGGCCCATAAATCAGGGACAGCGGCCCATTGGCCAATTTTCTATACAGACACTGGGCTGGCCCAATCAACAGAGAGAAGGGGGGGGGGGGTCAGGGGTCACGCACGCACGCAGCACCAGACCTCCGTCTCAGTTTCGCGGTAGTTTTGGGCCGAGCCTGCCGGCAAAATAAATTTTCTTAGCCTGGATAGTTACTAGATAGATACTAAGAGAGATGGAGCGCAAAAGCACACTAAAACGGAAGGGAGGCTGGGAAAAACTTAGGGAGAAAAACAAAAAGAAACTCGAGGCAGATGCTGCCAAATGTGTAAACATTAGGGACATGTTTGCTGCACCCTCAAGTTTACCACAGCAGCAACAGCAACAGGTTGAAGAGGAGGCTGGCAGGGAGGAGCGGGAGCAGGGTACAGATACAGAGGATAGAGAGGATACAGAAGAAGCGGGGCCGAGTCAGCCTGTAACCGTTGACCCGGTAAGGAAAATATAGGTAGCTGTGTAGGGGTGTAACGGATCGCCCCCCACGGTTCGGCACGCATGTGTACCGCGGATCAATTGCAAAATGTAACCAAGTAATAATATTACTTAATATTAGTTAATATCCCTTGTAAATCACAATGTAGAGTTGCCATGAAAAGATAGACGCGACAGTTGCGTGCTTTGTTTTACTCTAAAGCGCAATGATAGGTTGATAATGGGAGAAAAAAATCTAGAACAACAAGGCTGCGTTCGTAAATTCGCTCTGGAATCTGATCACTGAGTACACTGGTCTACTTGCACTGGTACCATTGCTTACTGTATGTAGTCGTCTTTGTAGTGGTTTGGGGGAATACTACAGTTTGTCATATGACTGTACAGCACAGTATATAAGACGAGTATATAAGGCAAGTATTTTTGTGCTGGTGGGTGTGGTCCGACCGATTGGGGTGGGCCTGTCTGGGCCAAAAATGCCAGGGCCTAATTTTTGTCCCAGTCCAGCCCTGCTACCCAGCCATGTCTTTTGTCAGTCTGGGGGTCTGAAGTCTTTGACGGCAGTTAATTTTTTTAAAAACTACCGATTTTACCTCGATTTTACCTCACACCATTGCTTCCATGGCAGCCCAGCGGTGATCAGACACGCTCTCAGAGCTTGCTACTTTTTAACCTCCCCACGGGGTTTCCCACAGAATACGTCAAAAATGCTTTTTAGCTAATGTGCTCTTCAGACATGGCACGATCTTCAGGGTAGACGGAGGTTGGATCCATTTGGTCCCACACAGTCATCTAAAGTCATTGGTTAGGGGGTCCGGGGGGGGGTATTCCATCAATGTCACTAACTGTCACAGGCTTATTTTGTTAGGTCTCGCAACATTTCTAAAAGAAATCCAGCCTTATTTTTGGTCAACTCTTGCAAGTCAACTTATCAAAATAAGCCTGGATTTCCCTTCAGCGACGTTGATGGAATACCCCCCCCCCCCCACAGCTCACAGAGGCATGTGTTTTATTGTTGTTTGAATGAATTAATCCGTGTGTATCTTGTGTTTTTTTACGATGTCGTATATGTAATTGACCTATCGCTAAGCCACGCCCCCCGTTTGAAAACTCGGACAAACAAACAACGCTTCACTGACAGTGACTGACCGACCGTGACTGAATGACATTCAATGACTTCTTTCTATCTATCTATCTATCTATCTATCATTTCTCCACATCAACTTGACACATCAACACATCAACTTCAAGAACACGACCACGACTGTTCACTCGCTGGCTAGAAAATCTCACCTGTTGACAGGTGTCATTGTGACACGATAATCAACATAATTCACTTCTCCCTGTCAGTGGTCGTAATGTTTTGGCTCATCGGTTGTAAACGTCAGCCATGTCTCAATCATGACTTCCTGCGATCAAAAGAACAGAGAAGACCATGAACACCTGTTGTCTCTACAAAGCCTCCCCCTACTGATTGATGTCATGGAAACAAGATCATCTTTGCCAAACGATTGAATTTAATTAGCGTTTGATCAAATATAAAATGAGTTGGACCTGATGGATCAAGAAAGAAGATCATACTGGCCAGGTAGCAAGCAGCTACACTGCCAACACACCTCATCCACGGACGTCCTTCCAACCATCATCTCTCCAGAGTGTCATTGAGATAAAAATCTCATTCACAAGAGAGACTGGTGGAATGAGGAACGGTATCGAACGTGTGTGTTCCACGCATTATCAGATGTCTTCCTCCACCAGCCTCCACCAGCCTCCACCAGCCTCCACCAGCCTCCACCAGCCTCCACCTGCCTCCACCAGCCTCCACCTGCCTCCACCTGCCTCCACCAGCCTTCACCAACCTCCACCAGCCTCCACCAGCCTCCACCAGCCTCCACCTGCCTCCACCAGCCTCCACCAGTCTCTACCAGCCTCCACCAGCCTCTACCAGACTCCACCAGCCTCCACCAGACTGGTCTCACCCACTGATGCAGCCTCCTCCCCCCTCCTCCCCCCTCCTGTCCACTCTTTCGTCATTCCTGGACTCTCTCTGTCCACTCACCTCGAGGCCAGCACGATCCTCTCTCCAATGCGCTCCTTGCCAGTCTGAAACCCTGCAAGCTTGTAGCTGTATATCAAGTCCTTCACATCTTTCAGGTGACTGGTGTATAAAATAGCACAGCACCAGAACCCAACCTGGTATGAATCTCTCCACTCCATCCCTGTAACTGTGCTAGTTAGCTAACCTTTGTTTGTCAGTTGCGTAATACAGAAACCAGTCATCGCCACTTCCTAGGGGCGAATGTCACATGCCGAGAAGGTGACTAACGATGACTGTAGGCTAGCAGGAGATTAGAGAACCAGGCAACTCCACAGTCAACCAGTTCCTTCAGAGACAAACAACGGGGGGCAGCAGGTAGCCTAGAGGTTAGAGAGGCAGGTAGTTTAGAGGTTAGAGAGGCAGGTAGCCTAGAGGTTAGAGAGGCAGGTAGCCTAGAGGTTAGAGAGACAGGTAGCCTAGAGGTTAGAGAGGCAGGTAGTTTAGAGGTTAGAGAGGCAGGTAGTCTAGAGGTTAGAGAGGCACATAGCCTAGAGGTTAGAGAGGCAGGTAGCCTAGAGGTTAGAGAGGCACATAGCCTAGAGGTTAGAGAGGCAGGTAGCCTAGAGGTTAGAGAGGCACATAGCCTAGAGGTTAGAGAGGCAGGTAGTCTAGAGGTTAGAGAGGCACATAGCCTAGAGGTTAGAGAGGCATGTAGCCTAGAGGTTAGAGAGGCACATAGCCTAGAGGTTAGAGAGGCAGGTAGCCTAGAGGTTAGAGAGGCAGGTAGCCTAGAGGTTAGAGAGGCAGGTAGTCTAGAGGTTAGAGAGGCACATAGCCTAGAGGTTAGAGAGGCAGGTAGTCTAGAGGTTAGAGAGGCACATAGCCTAGAGGTTAGAGAGGCAGGTAGTCTAGAGGTCAGAGAGGCAGGTAGTTTAGAGGTTAGAGAGGCAGGTAGCCTAGAGGTTAGAGAGGCACATAGCCTAGAGGTTAGAGAGGCAGGTAGCCTAGAGGTTAGAGAGGCAGGTAGCCTAGAGGTTAGAGAGGCAGGTAGCCTAGAGGTTAGAGAGGCAGGTAGCCTGGAGGTTAGAGAGGCAGGTAGCCTAGAGGTTAGAGAGGCAGGTAGCCTAGAGGTTAAAGAGGCAGGTAGCCTAGAAGTTAGAGGTTTGCTGGAGGGTTGCTGGCAACCATGACTAAGGTATCCGGCTACCACCACTGCCGTTGTGCCCTTGGGCAAGGCACTTAACCTCTAACTGCTCCAGGGGCCCCTGTCAGGGGCGGCCCCTGTGCAGCAGAGCCCAGAGCTCATTTCCCCCTAAGAATGTGCTGTGTCTGTGTGTGTGTGTGTGTGTGTGTGTGTGTGTGTGTGTGTGTGTGTGTGTGTGTGTGTGTGTGCTGTCTCGCTCGGTGGGCAAAAAGCAGAAAGCCAATTTCCTCTCTGGGATCAATAAAGTATACATTGTTATTATTATTACAATCAGTAATACACACCACCACCATCACCACCACCAGCACCAATCTGCAGAGTCCATTACCCTGGGTGGACGGGTTTGTTCTGCGGCCGGTCCGGCGACTCCAAATGTTGACCGAGGACCTCTTTGCTGAAGGATGTGATTGCTTTTCCTGATTGTGTTTGTGTAATGTTGTCATTATGTTTTGATGTAAGATGTAAAAAGCAAGCAGACCTCGTAAGAAAGATCCCTTGTAAAAAAAAAACAGACCTTGGTTTCAATGGGACTCCCTGCCAAGATAATAACAAAACAAAAAAAGTGTTTACGGTGATGGTGACACGTGTAATTGGCTGGTTTTTGTCTTCGTCGTCGTGTCAATATCACAGAAAGCGAGCCCATTGAAAACGACAGCTGTGCTAAGCTAATTAGATAGCGTTCGTTGCTGTAACGCGACCAAAACCGACACCAGGGAAATGTGTCGTCTCAGCGAAAAAAGATCAAGAAATTGGCGACGATAGCGGTAGCGAAGGAACTTATTCCATCAACACCATCTGACTTACTGCTCTTATCACACATTAACCTTATCAACCAGCCAATTAACCAATGAATTGGCCTCTCTTCTTATCTCCTCCCCCCTCCCCCCTCCGCCCCTGTATCCTATACTGTACTTCCTCTCCTCTTCCCTCCCCTCCCCCCCCCCCCCCCTCCCCTCCTATACTCGGAAGGAAGGATGGAAGGAAGGAAGGGAGGAAAGATGGAAGGATGGAAGGAAGGAAGGGAGGAAGGATGGAAGGAAGGAAGTAAGGGAGGAAAGATGGAAGGATGGAAGGAATGAAGGAAGGAAGGAAGGAAGGAAGGAAGGAAGGAAGGAAGGAAGGAAGGAAGTAAGGTGTCTTATACTGTACGTCCTCTTCCCTCCCCCCTCCCCTCCTATACTCGGAAGGAAGGATGGAAGGAAGGAAGGGAGGAAAGATGGAAGGAAGGAAGGGAGGAAGGAAGAAAGGAAGGAAGTAAGGAATGAAAGGAGAAAGGATGGAATGAAGGAAGGAAGGATGGAAGGAAGGAAGGAAGGTGTCTTATACTGTACGTCCTCTTCCCTCCCCCCTCCCTCCCCTCCTATACTCTTCTTCCTGTACTTAAGTCACGTGATTCTAACTCATTCATTCCAACTCGTATTTCACAAGTATCGAAGAACCACTCAATGGTTTCCGCCCACCAAGTCGCTGTTCCAAAATAATAATTCTGGGAAATGGATGCAGACTGCATTAGAGACAGAGGAGGAGGAGGAGGGGGGTGGGGGGGCTGGGTGTGTGTGGGTGGGGGGGTGAGGGGGCGGGTGGTTAATGTTGTTTCAAAGCTCTCCAGCCCGGAAGACAGATTTTAA
>NW_027663111.1:5000-10000 GCF_963989245.1 Nansenia antarctica | reverse complement strand
CCAGCCTCGCGAATCATATAAATCATATAAACCGCTCATACCAGGCTTGCTGGAACCCCCTAGCGACTCTCCCTTTCTGGGTGTGAAGATCGGTGAGCGGTGGCTTCGGGCGGCATTTAGCCAGTAGTTCTGTTTTTCCAGTCCAGTCCAGTCTACGAAATCCCTTTAGGTCGCTGACAGTAATGTCCATATTCACAAAATCAAGCAAGTTATCCTTATTGATTATTATTATTTAGATCGTTTGAGCTAGCTGGCATAAGCTATTCTGCCGGGCGAGAGGTGAAATGTTAAGTGAACTTGAAAGTGATAAGAGCCAATCAGTAGCTCTTATCGGAATTAAAGAACTACTGATTGGCTGTAAGCATGCTTACCCTGGCCACATCAAACAGTGGGCTGAGGCATCGGAAAAAATAAAATAATAAATGTTCACGCATTCGAATGTACGCGAGGGAAAGCAGAGAGAGAAGTGCTTATAATGTAACGCAATGCAAGCAGAGTAGGAAGTGCTTACTCCTGCAGGTGGCGCTAAAAATGCAACGTCAAAATGAATGACTCCTGCTGCCCTGGGACCTAAAATACGACTCTTTTAATGAAAACAAACAAACGGTTTACATGCACTTTTATTTTAATATTTTCACGGTCCTTTTTTATTTTTTCGTTGGGTAAGCACTGCTTACTCTGCTTATATGGACGGCACGTCCTTGCTAGAAACCAACAAAGGATACATAAAAGGGCCAAATGAGTTCTGGAGCCATTGGTAGTCGTCGTGCTAGAAGATGTTTTTTACACTGGGGAAACAGTACAGGGGGGTAGTAGATGTCTGAGGAGGGACAGTTCCGTGTGCAGCTGTGTGATTGGATGATAGCATCCATGTGATTGGATGATAGCATTCCATTGCAGTTAACCCTGACCCCGTTCCACACTGACTAGTTTTGGAGAACACATGCTTGGGAGATTTCTGGGGATAACTGGCCCTGGGCTAAAGTCAGCACTAGCCCACTTTAGAAAGTGAAGGTGTGAACAGTTGCTTAGCCCCAGGCTAACAGCTATCTTAGTCCCAGGCTAACCACTCTCTTATCCCCAGGCTAACCACTCTCTTAGCCCCAGGCTAACCACTCTCTTAGCCCCAGGCTAAGCACAGTGTGAAAATGCCCTTTGACTTGACTCCTGTTGGCATCTGTTGATGTGCAATAAGCTGGTTCTCTTCAGCAGTACTTCAGTAGTTCTCCTCTCTCCATGACCAACAGTCTGATAGATGGATATAGGCTAGGAGGACGGAGAGGGGGAGGGATGGAGGATATGGAAAGAAGGGAAAGGTATATAGGAGAAGAGGAGTGTGGAATGGGGTGGTATGGGCCAGAAGGGAGGCGAGGGGTGGAGGATAGGAGAGAGGGTGAGAGAGTGAGGGTGGGAGAGAGAGACGTGGAGAGGGAGAGAGAGAAAGTGAGAGAGAGAATGGTTGTTCTGTAGAGGGGAGATGGTACAGCAGATTATCTTATCTGTTCCTCTGAGCCTCTGATTGGCTTGTGATGGCAGAGTGTGATTGGAGGAGCTGCTGCCACTGATGCAGCGGCTCTCCACCCAGCCATAACACTGGCCTGCCCTGGCGCCATGCAGGCACAGATGTCTGTCTCATGAAACAGCCCATGTTTCAGATCTCTGACTTTCATAGACAGCCCGTGTTTCAGATGTCTTCTCATAGACAGCCCGTGTTTCAGATGTCTTCTCATAGACAGCCCATGTTTCAGATGTCTTCTCATAGACAGTCCATGTTTCAGATGTCTTCTCATAGACAGTCCATGTTTCAGATGTCTCTCATAGACAGTCCATGTTTCAGATGTCTCTCATAGACAGTCCAAGTTTCAGATGTCTTCTCATAGACAGTCCATGTTTCAGATGTCTTCTCATAGACAGCCCATGTTTCAGATGTCTTCTCATAGACAGCCCGTGTTTCAGATGTCTCTCATAGACAGTCCATGTTTCAGATGTCTCTCATAGACAGCCCGTGTTTCAGATGTCTTCTCATAGACAGCCCATGTTTCAGATGTCTCTCATAGACAGCCCATGTTTCAGATGTCTTCTCATAGACAGTCCATGTTTCAGATGTCTTCTCATAGACAGTCCATGTTTCAGATGTCTTCTCATAGACAGCCCATGTTTCAGATGTCCTCTCATAGACAGTCCATGTTTCAGATGTCTCTCATAGACAGCCCATGTTTCAGATGTCTTCTCATAGACAGCCCATGTTTCAGATGTTTGTTGACTTGAAACATTAAAGGGCTTCAGTCATCTGAGCGCAGATCGAGAGGTGAGATACACGCCCCACAGGACATTATGCTGTTACCCTCTGGTAATCTGAGGCTATATTTGTCCTGCAGTATTTTGATGTTGGGTAAACACACCTGAAACACATCCAACCATTTCATTTCCCGACACTGCTCTGGTTGGAGTGACCAGAGGGCCAAAACAACCTCAGAGAGAGGCTTACACACTCCCACATCACTGCTAGAGTATCTAGGCCAAAAGTGGCAATGTGAAGGACAGTCTCTCCCATCATCTCCATGACCCATGAGAAACAGAGAATGTTCCCCTGGGGCAGCATTCTCTGGGCCGGGCTCCAAACTCCAGCCCCAGGCCTTCAGCCGGGGCCTTGAGAACAGCTCTTATCAGAGGGAAGCACACTGGAGGAATGGCAGGTTTCCCACCCCCTTAAAACAGCATGGAGCCAGGCAGGGCTTTGTTCAGTCCCCCCCCTGCCTCCCCACTGCCTCACCCCTGCCTCCCCTCTGAACCCCTGCCAGATACACCCTATCTCTGTTTTCTCACTTGGATATCAATTAGCTTCTTGTTAGGGTTGAGTTTGTTCCTTCAGGTTTGGAACGTCCTGGACATGGACTTTGTTTAAGGCATATTATTGTGCAATGACTTGCAGCTTCAGTAGGGAGGGCTCCTCCTGGTTTGACTCATTAGCGAGTGCTTAGGACTGATGCCGCAACAGCCGTCTACCGTGTGTGTGTGTGTGTGTGTGTGTGTGTGTGTGTGTGTGTGTGCGTGAAGGGAAGCGACCAAGGGAAGGTCAGGGGATTTGGGAGTGTTCTGAGATGCAGGATGAAGTTGTTCTGGTTTGTTTTGGACCTAGGCCAGGACCCCAAGAAGGAAAAACAAGACACACACACACACACACATACACACAGTGGCGTCAGTCTTAAGTACATACTAATGACATGAACCATAAGAAAAACTCCCCAGCATAAAGCGAAAGTCATTGTGCAGTATGTATTATATACGTATATGTCCTGATACGGGGCCAAGATAACCAATGTGCTGATTTATGTATCAACATACGCATCACTCAAACACGGCCACACACACACACGCACACACATACACACACACACACACACACACACACACACACGCACGCACGCACGCACGCGCGCACACACACACACACACACACACACACACACACACATTACACATTTGTTTTATACATTTAATATTTATCGAACGTGTATGTGTGTGTGTGTTTCCCCCTAGGCTGCAGCAACAGAGAGACGGAGGAGGACAGACAGATGGACAGCATGTATCTGAAGTCACTTGAGGGTTTCGTTACCGTGATAACGTCCGACGGAGACATGATCTTTCTGTCCGAGAACATCAACAAGTTCATGGGCCTGACACAGGTGAGACAGGCAGACAGGCAGGTTAACCCTAACCCATGTTGGTTACACAGGTGACGAGTGTCCAACCACTAATCATCTAATTGCATCTGATGAGATTCTCCATTAAACATGGTCCAGGAACCCATGATGGTTAGAGTTGTTTATTCCTTTCCAGCTTGACTGGAGTGAACCACAGAGGTACAGCGCTAGAACAGGCCCCTGTCTAGTGTTGTATACATCTATGGAGTGAACGTGTTAAAATATATAGATATATTTATGCACACACAACAAATTAAAGACAAAATGAAAAGAAAAAAAGGAAATTAAATTGTACAGGGGTTGTTAAGAAACTCAGTAGGGCTTGTCAAGAAGCCTCCCCTAAAAAGTAATATATTAATAATTAACAGTAAAAAAATATAATAATAGAAAAATGTATATAATATTGCTAATAAAATTAAACAAAATGTATTGGCTTATTTAACGATGTGGCTAGTCATAACATATAACTATATAACCACCAACAATATAACAAAATTCCAACAATTGACATTGAAGTTGATTGCATTGAAGTTGATTGCATGGCAATAAAGCAATTATAATAATAATAATTATTATTTGTATTATTATACATGTACATTGTGAGAGGAAAGATTAAAAAAAACATGAAGGAAAAGAAAACATTATGATGAAATATTGATGGCCTCAATTGAAAAAATGAATATTAAGACAGATCTGCTCCAAGAGATATTTCTTTATTTATTTATTTTTTTAAAGTTGTGTTCGAGGAACAGTATTGTTATTGGTGGTATACTTCTTCTTCTTCTTCTTCTTTTCCCCACTTTGGTCAAATAGCTCAAAAAGCCCCTGACCAAAAATGCAGAAAGAATGACCATGATTAGACCATAGGTGGCGCTATAATAACCAAAAGTAAATCATTAACCTCAGAATGCTGGCATTTCCACTCCGTTGGATGAACATTTATGAACTTGGTACTTATGTGTCTTTCCTCATGGGGGACATATTTGCCTCAATAACCCATAAGGTCCGCCTGATAGATTTTTCTGCAGGTGCAAAATTTGGCTGGGGGTGACATACTATGCTAGGCTTGCAGAATATAGTGTAAGCACATTATACGTAGAGAAATGCTTGACATAAACTATACAACATGGTCATTAACTGGGGAAGGTTAATCCACAATGCATTTTCGTATTTACGCTTAGTGTATATTATCATCATAGCATAGTAGCCTATGTATATCAGGCCATAATTAGGTGACTGGTACCTTACAGGCCCGTGGTCCTAGGGTACTTCATAATATCATAGCTTAGTATATCA
>NW_027663112.1:25000-27500 GCF_963989245.1 Nansenia antarctica | reverse complement strand
ACGGTGCCTCTGCGGCGGCTAGCTGTTAGCACACCACCATCCCCGGGGGTCCCACCTCTCTGCCACACTCAAGTACAACATGTTGCATTTTCATGCCATTAGGCAACTTGCTTCCTAGGGTTTCCTAGGATTAGAGATGCATTTGGACTTCTGGAGTACCTCCACTACTTTCAATGGGTTCTGAAGGTCTGAGAGCTTTCTACTTTCTACCCTGGGTAGTTAACCCTGGTTGTAACCTTGGGTTCAAATCTGTAGTGTGTGGGACCAAATCTGTAGATGTGGTGAGCTAATGAAGCTAATGAAGCTTGAGATGAGAAAAGGGCGCTTGTCTCTTTAAGGCCCAGGGGGGAGTTAGCGATTAGCGATGTTAGCTTAGCGCCAGTTTAACAGAAGTAACTTCACTTTTAACATGACTTCCCGTGGTCGTAGCGGGCTGGCTCACGGCTTAAAATGTGGCCACACGGTTCGCGCAGATTTATTTTTAGAATTAAAAAAAAAAAAAACGGTACTCGCACGTGTGCTCGTGAATTTATTTCTCTAGTCGCACAGATGTATTTTTAGTCGCAAATGCGAGTGAAATGGTCGCACTGTAGAGCCCTGCTCTCTCTCGCTTTCTCTCTCTCTCTGTCTCTCTCTCTCTATCCCTGTCTCCCTCTCTCTCTCTCTGTCTCTCTGTCTCTCTCTCTGCCTCTCTCTCTCTGTCTCCCTCTCTCTGTCTCTCTCTCTCTCTTTCTGTGTCTCTCTCTCTCTCTCTCTCTCTCCCCCTCTCTCTCTCTTTCTCCCCTCTCTCTCTTCTTTCTCCCTCTCTCTCTCCCTCTCCCTCCCTCTCTCTCTCTTTCTCCCTCTCCCTCTCTCTCTCTCTCTGTCTCTCTCTCTCTCTCTGTCTCTCTCTCTCTCTCTTTCTCTGTCTCTCTCTCTCTCTCTCTTTCTCTGTCTCTCTCTCTCTCTCTCTCTCTCTCTCTCTCTCTCTCTCTCTCTCTCTCTCTCTCTCTCTCTCTCTCTCTCTCTCTCTCTCTCTCTCTCTCTTTACATGACCGTTTACACAGTATGCATACTGCCTCCCAGAATGCATTTCGCCAGGAGCGGCGAATTTAAACCTCCGGCGCTCTCAGAGCGAATTTACGAACGCACCCTGTGTTGCTTACATACCTTCACTCTGTCTCTCTCTCTCTCTCTCTCTCTCTCTCTCTCTCTCTCTCTCTCTCTCAGGCTTAAATCAGTGTGGTGACCTCCCTGTGACCCTGCGCACTGTCCCTTCTTCGACCAATCAAATCACTCCAATCAGATCTAATCAACATGGCCGCCTGTCTGTTTGCTGTGGCTGCTCTGTGTCAGATTCCTGTCGTCCCCCCTCCCTCCCTCCTCCCACACACACACACACACACACACACACACACACACACACACACACACACACACACACACACACACACCCCTGTGGTGTCCTCTCTGTGTTGTGCTTTTCGCTGCTGTGACACATGGCCTGTATTTAATTGTGAAGTTGAACTGATTTTTATTTTTATTTTATTGTAATTGAACTGTACACTCACTGATGCACCCTTATAAGAGGACTCTGTTCAAGGTCTAGCAGCCAACTCTACCTGTGTGGCTAGGCTAGGCTAGGCTAGGCTACGTAGCCAACTCTACCTGTGTGGCTAGGCTAGGCTAGGCTACGTAGCCAACTCTACCTGTGTGGCTAGGCTACGTAGCCAACTCTACCTGTGTGGCTAGGCTAGGCTACGTAGCCAACTCTACCTGTGTGGCTAGGCTAGGCTAGGCTACGTAGCCAACTCTACCTGTGTGGCTAGGCTAGGCTAGGCTATGCAGCCAACTACCTGTGTGGCTAGGCTAGGCTATGCAGCCAACTCTACCTGTGTGGCTAGGCTAGGCTAGGCTACGTAGCCAACTCTACCTGTGTGGCTAGGCTAGGCTACGTAGCCAACTCTACCTGTGTGGCTAGGCTAGGCTAGGCTATGCAGCCAACTCTACCTGTGTGGCTAGGCTAGGCTATGCAGCCAACTCTACCTGCGTGGCTAGGCTAGGCTATGCAGCCAACTCTACCTGCGTGGCTAGGCTAGGCTATGCAGCCAACTCTACCTGCGTGGCTAGGCTAGGCTATGCAGCCAACTCTACCTGCGTGGCTAGGCTAGGCTGTGCTATGCTACGTAGCCAACTCTACCTGCGTTGGTTATGGACAGTAACCATTGATGTGACGACTTTGTAGCTTCACAAGAACAAGTTACGCATTCAGCACAGCCACTCTGTCAATGTGTTATCATTCAGCACAGCCACTCTGTCAATGTGTTATCATTCAGTACAGCCACTCTGTCAATGTGTTATCATTCAGCACAGCCACTCTGTCAGTGTGTTATCATTCAGTACAGCCACTCTGTCAATGTGTTATCATTCAGTACAGCCACTCTGTCAATGTGTTATCATTCAGCACAGCCACTCTGTCAATGTGTTATCATTCAGTACAGCCACTCTGTCAATGTGTTAT
>NW_027663112.1:2500-20000 GCF_963989245.1 Nansenia antarctica | reverse complement strand
GACTGTGACGTCATTCTAGTGTTTCTAAATCCTCAGTTTTGGCCGCCATTGGCTAAAAGCTGTAATTTGGCTCTACAAGTGTTAATATGTCATTTTATGAAGTTTTAATATGTTTTCAGGCGAGAAAGTAACCATATATATTCACAAAATGTATCCGGTTTATCAAAATAACCCGTTTATATATCTGATCTGACGGTTTTTTCCCCACTTCTGGGGAGTTGGCTAGTTAAACCACATCAGAGCACCTCGGGTTGGGAGAGCCCTATAAGACATAATAAAGATTCGAAAAATTATGCTGACCATCGTATTATCTTAGTTTAATGTCATTTCAATGCATCATAGAACTTTTATTTACAACAAGCATAACACAAAAATCGCTATTATGCACCGTCTTTGCCCGTGAATAACACCGGCTGTGAAGCGGCTAAAAATACAAGACTATGCTGGATAACTCCACCATCGGTATACGGTCCTTTTAAGCCATCAACCACCCCGCTGGCACCCCGGGAAGTAATGTTTCGAACCCCGAGAGCATGCATAAATGTCTATCCGAAAAGAGTACACTCTCATCGGCCTCTGCACGCGCCTCTCCTCGGTAACGTGGAGGTACGAAAACCCTCCATATCAACACTATCAGACCCTAACCCTACATATCAACACTATCAGACCCTAACCCTCCATATCAACACTATCACACCCTAACCCTCCATATCAACTCTATCAGACCCTAACCCTCCATATCAACACTATCACACCCTAACCCTCCATATCAACTCTATCAGACCCTAACCCTCCATATCAACACTATCACACCCTAACCCTCCATATCAACTCTATCAGACCCTAACCCTCCATATCAACTCTATCAGACCCTAACCCTCCATATCAACACTATCAGACCCTAACCCTCCATATCAACACTATCAGACCCTAACCCTCCATATCAACTCTATCAGACCCTAACCCTCCATATCAACTCTATCAGACCCTAACCCTCCATATCAACACTATCAGACCCTAACCCTCCATATCAACACTATCAGACCCTAACCCTCCATATCAACTCTATCACACCCTAACCCTCCATATCAACACTATCACACCCTAACCCTCCATATCAACACTATCACACCCTAACCCTCCATATCAACTCTATCAGACCCTAACCCTCCATATCAACTCTATCACACCCTAACCCTCCATATCAACACTATCACACCCTAACCCTCCATATCAACACTATCACACCCTAACCCTCCATATCAACTCTATCAGACCCTAACCCTCCATATCAACACTATCACACCCTAACCCTCCATATCAACACTATCAGACCCTAACCCTCCATATCAACTCTATCAGACCCTAACCCTCCATATCAACTCTATCAGACCTCCATATCAACTCTATCACACCCTAACCCTCCATATCAACACTATCAGACCCTAACCCTCCATATCAACACTATCACACCCTAACCCTCCATATCAACACTATCACACCCTAACCCTCCATATCAACACTATCACACCCTAACCCTCCATATCAACACTATCACACCCTAACCCTCCATATCAACACTATCACACCCTAACCCTCCATATCAACTCTATCACACCCTAACCCTCCATATCAACACTATCACACCCTAACCCTCCATATCAACTCTATCAGACCTCCATATCAACTCTATCACACCCTAACCCTCCATATCAACACTATCACACCCTAACCCTCCATATCAACACTATCACACCCTAACCCTCCATATCAACACTATCACACCCTAACCCTCCATATCAACTCTATCACACCCTAACCCTCCATATCAACTCTATCACACCCTAACCCTCCATATCAACTCTATCAGACCCTAACCCTCCATATCAACACTATCACACCCTAACCCTCCATATCAACACTATCACACCCTAACCCTCCATATCAACTCTATCACACCCTAACCCTCCATATCAACTCTATCAGACCTCCATATCAACACTATCACACCCTAACCCTCCATATCAACTCTATCAGACCTCCATATCAACACTATCACACCCTAACCCTCCATATCAACTCTATCACACCCTAACCCTCCATATCAACACTATCACACCCTAACCCTCCATATCAACACTATCAGACCCTAACCCTCCATATCAACACTATCACACCCTAACCCTCCATATCAACACTATCACACCCTAACCCTCCATATCAACTCTATCACACCCTAACCCTCCATATCAACACTATCAGACCTCCATATCAACTCTATCACACCCTAACCCTCCATATCAACACTATCACACCCTAACCCTCCATATCAACTCTATCACACCCTAACCCTCCATATCAACTCTATCAGACCTCCATATCAACTCTATCACACCCTAACCCTCCATATCAACTCTATCAGACCCTAACCCTCCATATCAACTCTATCACACCCTAACCCTCCATATCAACACTATCACACCCTAACCCTCCATATCAACTCTATCACACCCTAACCCTCCATATCAACTCTATCAGACCTCCATATCAACTCTATCACACCCTAACCCTCCATATCAACTCTATCAGACCCTAACCCTCCATATCAACTCTATCACACCCTAACCCTCCATATCAACACTATCAGACCCTAACCCTCCATATCAACACTATCAGACCCTAAGACCTCCATATCAACTCTATCAGACCCTAACCCTCCATATCAACACTATCACACCCTAACCCTCCATATCAACTCTATCAGACCCTAACCCTCCATATCAACACTATCACACCCTAACCCTCCATATCAACACTATCACACCCTAACCCTCCATATCAACACTATCAGACCCTAACCCTCCATATCAACACTATCAGACCCTAACCCTCCATATCAACACTATCAGACCCTAACCCTCCATATCAACACTATCACACCCTAACCCTCCATATCAATTATCAACACTATCACACCCTAACCCTCCATATCAACTCTATCACACCCTAACCCTCCATATCAACACTATCACACCCTAACCCTCCATATCAACACTATCAGACCCTAACCCTCCATATCAACACTATCACACCCTAACCCTCCATATCAACACTATCACACCCTAACCCTCCATATCAACTCTATCACACCCTAACCCTCCATATCAACTCTATCAGACCCTAACCCTCCATATCAACTCTATCACACCCTAACCCTCCATATCAACTCTATCACACCCTAACCCTCCATATCAACACTATCACACCCTAACCCTCCATATCAACACTATCACACCCTAACCCTCCATATCAACACTATCACACCCTAACCCTCCATATCAACACTATCAGACCTCCATATCAACTCTATCACACCCTAACCCTCCATATCAACACTATCACACCCTAACCCTCCATATCAACTCTATCACACCCTAACCCTCCATATCAACACTATCACACCCTAACCCTCCATATCAACTCTATCACACCCTAACCCTCCATATCAACTCTATCACACCCTAACCCTCCATATCAACACTATCACACCCTAACCCTCCATATCAACTCTATCAGACCCTAACCCTCCATATCAACACTATCACACCCTAACCCTCCATATCAACACTATCACACCCTAACCCTCCATATCAACTCTATCACACCCTAACCCTCCATATCAACTCTATCAGACCTCCATATCAACTCTATCACACCCTAACCCTCCATATCAACACTATCAGACCCTAACCCTCCATATCAACTCTATCACACCCTAACCCTCCATATCAACTCTATCACACCCTAACCCTCCATATCAACACTATCACACCCTAACCCTCCATATCAACACTATCACACCCTAACCCTCCATATCAACACTATCAGACCCTAACCCTCCATATCAACACTATCAGACCCTAACCCTCCATATCAACACTATCACACCCTAACCCTCCATATCAACACTATCACACCCTAACCCTCCATATCAACTCTATCAGACCTCCATATCAACACTATCACACCCTAACCCTCCATATCAACACTATCACACCCTAACCCTCCATATCAACACTATCAGACCCTAACCCTCCATATCAACTCTATCAGACCTCCATATCAACTCTATCAGACCTCCATATATCACACCCTAACCCTCCATATCAACTCTATCAGACCTCCATATCAACACTATCACACCCTAACCCTCCATATCAACACTATCAGACCTCCATATCAACTCTATCAGACCCTAACCCTCCATATCAACACTATCACACCCTAACCCTCCATATCAACTCTATCAGACCTCCATATCAACACTATCACACCCTAACCCTCCATATCAACACTATCACACCCTAACCCTCCATATCAACACTATCACACCCTAACCCTCCATATCAACACTATCACACCCTAACCCTCCATATCAACTCTATCAGACCCTAACCCTCCATATCAACTCTATCAGACCCTAACCCTCCATATCAACTCTATCACACCCTAACCCTCCATATCAACACTATCAGACCTCCATATCAACTCTATCACACCCTAACCCTCCATATCAACTCTATCAGATTATTTTTGCATTGTATTTAGTGTTACACGTGTATTGCATTCCGATGTGTGTATTGCATTTGAATGTGGCACCATCCGCCCTCCATGTAAATGAGGGGGGAGCGCTCTCGCCAAGGACACGCAACCCCACGTGACTCCCTTGCATCTCCCCTACTGCGCATGCGCACCGGCGACCTAAACACTTCCAGCTCTGAGAGCCCTGGGTCAGTGGTCCGGTCCCGTACCTCCCGGTGCCGCGCGCTGTTGACCAGGTAAGAACCGCGGATGGACACGTTGACGTCGTGTTAACGTAAAATATAAACTATAAACGGTGATGTATGTAGGTTATAAACGTTGCTTCTCTTTTGAAGACTGAGGACGTCGGTACGAGGCAGCGGCCAGGTGATGACAGTCACAGGTCACTATGTTGGTTAAACTGCCAGACAGAACACAATGTCATCTGAAAACCTGAGTGTGTAGACCCAGTGTTCTGTCTGTTCTGTCTGTTCTGTCTGTTCTGTCTGTTCTGTGTGTAGACCCAGTGTTCTGTCTGTTCTGTCTGTTCTGTCTGTTCTGTGTGGAGACCCAGTGTTCTGTCTGTTCTGTCTGTTCTGTCTGTTCTGTCTGTTCTGTCTGTTCTGTCTGTAGACCCAGTGTTCTGTCTGTTCTGTCTGTTCTGTCTGTTCTGTCTGTTCTGTGTGTAGACCCAGTGTTCTGTCTGTTCTGTCTGTTCTGTCTGTTCTGTCTGTTCTGTCTGTTCTGTTCTGTCTGTTCTGTCTGTTCTGTGTGGAGACCCAGTGTTCTGTCTGTTCTGTCTGTTCTGTCTGTTCTGTCTGTTCTGTGTGGAGACCCAGTGTTCTGTCTGTTCTGTCTGTTCTGTCTGTAGACCCAGTGTTCTGTCTGTTCTGTCTGTTCTGTCTGTTCTGTTCTGTTCTGTCTGTTCTGTCTGTTCTGTGTGGAGACCCAGTGTTCTGTCTGTTCTGTCTGTTCTGTCTGTTCTGTTCTGTTCTGTTCTGTCTGTTCTGTCTGGAAGCCCAGTGTTCTGACTGGAGACCCAGTGTTCTGATACCCTGTCACAGGGTTCCCACGGGTCCTCGAAATCCTTGAAAGTTTGTGAATTTGAGGAAGAAAAAAATCAAGGCCTTAAAAGTTTTTGAAAATAGACATGGGTCATTGAAAGTGCTTGAATTCCCCCCCCCCCCCCCCCCTCTCTCTCTCTCTCTCTCTCTCTCTCTCTCTCCATCTAGACTTAGTCTTTTTAATTGTTGTCTGTGAGCGGATAGTTCCTATTATATACATTCTCATCCAGATCTGTCTCAAACTATGCCGTGTTGGGTCCTTGAATTTGAGGGAATTGAGTCTTGAAAGTCCTTGAAAAGTGCTTGAATTTGATGTTTCAGAAGGTGGGGGGACCCTGATGTCAAATATGCATCTTTATTTATTCCCTTGAAGAATCCGCTGAACCAAATTGGCATGGACGTTTACTATCTGTTAACCATGACTGTGACTGCCAGGCATGACTGGGTGAGGAAGGCAGGATGCAGAGTAGGAACATTGGAACGCACCTCAGTCTATTTGTCCAGAGCACTTTTCCGGCAAACGCTGCAGCTCAAAGTGTTTAACATCCACACTAGGGGTGGGCATCGACGATCGATAATTGATCGATAAGGATCTTGGTCGATCACAAAATAAAACATTTGGTCGATCACAAAAAAAAAAAAAAATTTTTTTTTTTTTTTTTTGTGATCGACCAAATGTTTTATTTTGTGATCGACCAAGATCCTTATCGATCAATTATCGATCGTCGATGCCCACCCCTAATCCACACAGCATAAAAACACTATCATAGAACAATAGTAATCAATAAAACACACAATAGCAATAATATAAACTACATACTGAAACAGGAATAGGCCTAAACCTTACTATCCAAGGGGCATAGAACAAAGATAAACAAAATAACTAAACTGCTTAATAATTTAACTGCTTTAAATAGAGAGGGTACTTGTAATGTATATGTTACGGTTATATGTGGGAAAACTAGGGTTAGGGTTAGGTGCTACGTCGACTTGGTACATGCTGGCATGTCTAACCCTCCCCCTACCCCTAACCCTAACCTTAACCCTAGCACCTAACCCTAACCCTAACAGTAGCACCCTAGCACCGAACCCTAACCCTAGTTTTCCCACATGTACCGTAACATACACGTAAACATTAACTGCAGCCAGTGTGTCTGTCTTCTTAATAGGGATGTCCAGATCCCATTTTTTCACTACCGATACCGATACCTGGGCTTCAGGTATCTGCGATACCGACATCAATCCGATATTTGTATTTATTGTTTTACTCCTGAATAATAACACATACTTCCCCAGTATATAGTCCAGTATATAGTCCACAACAACAGTTGGCTATTAAAGACTGCCAGCCTTTATTCAAGCAACAGAAACAGTACTCTGCAGTACTCAGTGACCAACTGGTTAAAACTATTTCAACAGCAGCATTCAGCATTGTAGAAAAAAAAGAGTTACTGTCTGATTTGATTTCTAGTTTTAGTGCCTTCAGGTTTTTATTCTATTTATCTTCTCTTACAAATGGCAAATCAATTATAGGACCCTTTTTGCAGAGTCGAAGGGGTGACAACAATATCTGGTTTTCGTTTTTTTAAAGTTTTAAAGTACCCAGTCGATATAATATACAACAGTTTAACGATCACTAAATACGTACTCTCGTTTTAGGACGTGTTCAAAAGCAAGGACTGTGTGTTCATCTAGTTATGTGTAGGTATGTGTTTTTACCGTGTCCATGTTCTCTCAGCAGGTTGTGATGATATAAAAACGCATACGTTCCTAGCGATGTTCCACTGTTAGCAGCGTTTGTTGTTGTTGTTTGATCAGAGTCACTTTTCTCGTGTCGCATTCTGAATGCACCAACATTCAAATACTCATGTCGTCTTGATTTTATTTCCGATTTCAATGTATGACGCATCATTTGAAAGCTTACAATCTGTAGTTTCAGAATATGTAAATAACCGAAAAATTACTTAAGCAACTGGTTTATGATTTCACCAGCTGGCATCATGACATTGTCAGACTCCTTACACACAGGTAGCTACTAGCCAACTGTCATGCACGCGACCACTGACTACTACTGTTGTCATCACGTGAGTGACACGCCAGATCGCGAGCCCCAGATCGCTGCCTATTTTTTTTCCTGTGCGATCTGCGATCCAGCATTCAGGTCCAATATCGCAGCGATATGCGATATCAATATTGGATCGGGACATCCCTACTTCTTAAGGTGGGAGAGGCCCAGCTGAGACGGTCATACATTGTACAATGATGAGTTCAGAAAGGGCAGCCAACTACAAACCTGCAGAGTCTATTATAAGCCTGTTATAAGCCACGTTAAGACAAAGAAGATTAGTCTAGATCCAACCCAGATAAACAACATCAGCATAGTCTAATGCTAATGCTAATGCTAGGCTAATGCTAGTCTGACACTGGTGAGATGAGTTGAGACGCACGTTTCTTTCTGACAGTACATTTGCATGTACATTTTGGGCATTTAGCAGACGCCTTATTCCAAAGCGACTTACAATCAATACATTTGAATACTAAGCATGTGAATCATCAGTCCACCAGTCGTAGCAGGAAGAGTAATCCAGCTCGGGCCCGGGGCCACTGATAGAAGGAAAAACCCTCTTCTATCACCTTCTTCTAAACTTATTTTTTTTTAAATACTGGAGGAACAGAGAAACAGTACAAAGGGGGCGATAGAAGTTCTTAGGGACACCGTAGAGGGGAAAGCGGACGTCTATAGGAGACGTAGTGCTGAGGGCAGAAGATGTCTCAGGAGGAGCAGTTAAGGTGTAACCGTAAATGAGAAGCAGGAAGAATTCCAACAGCGAGGTTCATTTTCTTAACAGTGTGATGTGACGTGACAGCTAAATCACAGTGTCTGAGTCAAGCCATCGTCCCAGGGGTCTGGTGTGTTCAGGTGTGTGTGTGAAGGAGAAGGGCTAGTTTGTGTTTATTTTGGTGTCATGGCAACGGAGAGAAACCTTGGCTCAACGTGGATGAATACAGGTTGTCTGTGAAAGGCTGACAAGTGTGTGTGTGTGTCTGTCTCTGTCTCTGTCTCTGTGCGTGTGTGTGTCTGGTGTGTGTGTGTGTGTGTGTGGGGGGGGGGGGTGTGTGTGGGTGTGTGTGTGTGGGTGTGTGTGTGGGGGTGTCAGCATGGCTCTCATCTCTCTAGAAGACCTGGACTCCCTGGAGGAGGAGCAGCAGGATGGTGACATCACAGATGACATCACAGATGACATCACAGCCCCTCAGCCAATGGGAGGAGAGGAGGAGGAGAGGCTCTACTCCCATTGGCAGGCGGTCGCCAGCACACACCAGGTGACCGTCCCTCGAGGTAGGAGAGTGTGTGTGTGTGTGTGTGTGTGTGTGTGTCTGTGTGTCTGTGTGTGTGTGTGTGTGTGTCTGTGTGTGTGTGTGTGTGTGTGTGTGTGTGTGTCTGTGTGTCTGTGTGTGTGTGTGTCTGTGTGTGTGTGTGTGTCTGTGTGTCTGTGTGTCTGTGTGTCTGTGTGTCTGTGTGTCTGTGTGTGTGTGTGTGTGTCTGTGTGTGTGTGTGTCTGTGTGTGTGTGTGTGTGTGTCTGTGTGTGTGTGTGTGTCTGTGTGTGTGTGTGTGTGTGTGTGTGTGTCTGTGTGTGTGTGTGTGTGAGTGTGTGTGTGTGTGTGTGTGTGTCTGTGTGTGAGTGTGTGTGTGTGTGTGTGTCTGTGTGTGTGTGTGAGTGTGAGTGTGTGTGTGTGTGTGTGTGTGTGTGTGTGTGTGTGTGTGTGTGTGTGTGTGTGTGTGTGTGAGTGTGTGTTAGGGATGGGACGATACAGTCACGATACGATATCATAAATATCTCTACCTCTCTCTACCTCCCTCTTCCTCTCTCTACCTCCCTCTCTACCTCTCTCTTCCTCCCTCTCTTCACCTCTCTCTACCTCCCTCTCTTCACTTCTCTCTACCTCTCTCACTACCTCTCTCTACCTCCCTCTCTACTTCTCTCTACCTCCCTCTACCTCTCTCCCTCCCTCTACCTCTCACTACCTCTCTACCTCCCTCTCTACTTCTCTCTACCTCCCTCTCTCCCTCCCTCTACCTCTCACTACCTCTCTACCTCCCTCTCTACTTCTCTCTACCTCCCTCTCTACCTCTCTCTACCTCCCTCCCCACAACACTGCCTTTGCCCACAAGCTAAAGCCTATGCAAGTGACCATGCCTGAGTCCTGAATACTTGTATGACAGTGTTTCCTCCAGGATTTTTCACATTAATGGCGGAGTGGTCCATTTTCACGTGCACGCGCATGAAACACGCGCTGGCGCTCAAAACAAAGACGTAATTTCACTGAAAACTAGAGGGTGGCAACATTTAAAAATATATATATTTAGTGGTTAAGCCATTAAAGCCGAACAGGTGATTTTATATAGAAGGTGATCAAATACCAAGATATCCTACAGCTGCAGCAGAACATGCGGAACGCGCATACATACAGCACTGAACATATAGCCTACATGTGACTGACAGGCTAAACACACACACACACAGAAAGATCATCAGCTCATCGAATATGAAGTACACAAGAGTAGAGTAGGCTACTCATGGAACCGGGAACGCGCATACAGCACTGAACAACATCCGTAGAATATAAACTTGTGACTAACAGTCACATACATACATACACACATACATACATACACCCACACACACACACACAATGAAAGATCATCAGCTCATCAATACGAAGTAGGCCTACATGAGAGTACACGCACAAAACGGGCTAACGTTACTCATTAACTGTTTACACAAGATAAAATCACAGTGTGACAGTCAGATGGAGCATTCGGTAAAATAAAATACTTAAATTGAAAATACTCTATACTGAGCACTGGTATAAGAACATGAACCAGAGAACAGCAGTAAATGCAATAACCCACAGTCGTCGCTGATGATGTTGCATTTTCGATTAGGATACGGGATTAAAGGGACGGGCGACGAGAGAGAGGGAAGGGATTTCCAGACATCCAAATGTCCCGCTAAATTCGGACCAATCACAAAACTGTTTTGTAAGCGCTAATTGCAACATTGTAACATATTGTAACTTACTACACCCTAAATCGGAACGAAATGTAGGTCTGCAAGCGGCCTAAATCTAGCTTCAATCTGCTTTTTTTCTGTTCTCCGGTCATAAAGTGGACTGAATCAATTAGTGGCGGAGAAAATGTATTTGTGGCGGCCCGCCACGAATCAATGCATATAGAGGAAACACTGATAAAACAAGATCAGTGTTTCCCCTAGGTTTGCTGCCTTGGGGGGGTGGCATAGGTAAGACCCTGTGACATACCAGCGTCATGTCCAGGGGGTGTACTAACTTGTACATTAAGCCGCCTCACGCTACAGAAACACCATCGGTTCTCAAGGCTACTTACTTATGTGGTCTTGACTACCTGTCCCCTTTCTCACCTAGTTCTTGCTGTCTCTCTCTCTCTGGTGTGCCGACACCATCCTGCTCTCTCTCCTTTTCTCCCTCTCCTTCTCTCCCTCTCTATCTCTCTATCCTCCTCTCTCCCTCTTTTGCTGTCAACCAAAAGGCAAACATAACAACCAGAGTATTTATAATCTAATAGTATAAATTGATCCATATCAATTCATAAAATAATTATAATTGAATATTGGATTGCTGTGGGCAATGCAGTCAGATAATGTAATTTTGACTTTACTCTCTCACCTGAAAAAAAATCGTATGTCCAACTATAAAAAACAGACATTTCCAATGCTTCAATCCACTGTCCATGTACTGTAAATATACCATTATGGTATTACCACGAAGCCCAATTCTAGCAGAATAAGAAATATTGTATATCTACTTTAAGTAAAATAAACCCTAAGTGCATCCAGTTAGCTCTTTAGCTGGCATGTGTGCAGCAGACTAGCTCACCTCATCACCTCTGAGCTAGCTAGCTAGCTTGCTAGTTCTTTGATTATTTACACCATGGAATTATAGTCACACACTTTCTAGTCACAATAATAACGACCAATGTTAACCAGCGTTCTCTGTCAGAACACTCATCAATTATATTTGCTAACGTTTCAACTTGCTTACTTTCCATCTGCAGACATCTCACCCTGCAAAAACTCTCTCGCATCGCGCGCACACACTTGTATTATTCTCCAGCGCTGGCACAGCGTGAAGCGAAGTGTGGAGATAGATAGGTCTGGTTATGTGAAGTGTGGAGATAGATATGTCTGGTTATGAGAAGTGTGGAGATAGATAGGTCTGGTTATGTGAAGTGTGGAGATAGATAGGTCTGGTTATGAGAAGTGTGGAGATAGATATGTCTGGTTATGTGAAGTGTGGAGATAGATATGTCTGGTTATGTGAAGTGTGGAGATAGATAGGTCTGGTTATGTGAAGTGTGGAGATAGATAGGTCTGGTTATGAGAAGTGTGGAGATAGATAGGTCTGGTTATGTGAAGTGTGGAGATAGATAGGTCTGGTTATGTGAAGTGTGGAGATAGATAGGTCTGGTTATGTGAAGTGTGGAGATAGATAGGTCTGGTTATGAGAAGTGTGGAGATAGATAGGTCTGGTTATGTGAAGTGTGGAGATAGATAGGTCTGGTTATGAGAAGTGTGGAGATAGATAGGTCTGGTTATGTGAAGTGTGGAGATAGATAGGTCTGGCTATGTGAAGTGTGGAGATAGATAGGTCTGGTTATGTGAAGTGTGGAGATAGATAGGTCTGGTTATGAGAAGTGTGGAGATAGATAGGTCTGGTTATGAGAAGTGTGGATTCTTAATAGGACTAGATGTTAAAATCCCTAAATAATTAGCACAACAATTGACTGAGTGGAGTTGGAGATGTCCTCTTGGGTGGAGTGGAATTTGGCAATGATCACGTGGTGCCACCAGTACGACACATCTTCAGTTGTGGTCCCCGACCTCATTGGGTGTTTCGGCCATTTATCACAAGACACCCTCTGCCGAGGTTGGCCCACCACAGGCTGATCAGGCCTGGGTGTGTGTCGCACGGTGGCACCACGTGGTCATTTGGGAGCCCATGTTGGGTCCCTACGTTTCAGCCACAGCCAGTGACTGCTCCGTTCTGCTGCAGTGGACAGTTCTCTGATTGCCTTCCGTTGGGCCTGTCCTCTGATCCCTACTGCCCTCAGGAGCCTTGTGGTGGAGCTGGCTACAAAGTCTCTGCAGCCCACCTCCACTGGCCACACCTTCACGTTCCAGCCCCGCCCCTCTGCTTCGACTGCTAAGTTGGCATACCGCAGCCTCTTCCGTTCGAATGCCTCATCGATGGCCTCCTCCCATGGGACCGTCAGTTCTACGATGAAGACACGCCGGCAGGACTTGGACCAGAGGACTAGGTCTGGGCGCAGGTTGGTCGCTGCAATTTCGGGTGGGAAGGTGAGCCTCTGGCTGAGGTCTACCCGCATTTCCCAATCCCGGGCTGCGTTATGTGAAGTGTGGAGATTAGGGATGGACGGTTTCCAATTATTGAAACCGAAAAACCGTCAGAGAGTAAAACCGCGGTTTTCCGGTTAACCGAAAAATACATTAAAATTTTTTTTTTTTTAAAAATGTAAAAAAAGAAAAGAAAAAAAGAGCGCCAATTTCAAATTATTGAGCCCTACTGCTACAATACACTCATGTCGAACACCATTAAAACACCGTAAGCACAGTCGCAACACATTTAGGCTACTTAGTTTCACAAATATAAGTGGAAAGGCAGACTTTTGTAAGCTACACCATACATGAAAACACATGAACACTTAACACACCAGCTCCGCTGATCCAGGGTGCACGCCTGCACGGAAGATCATCTCTTGGAACAGCGTCTTCAAAGTTTCAGCTGCTGCTCAATGTATTTAAATATTTGAATACTGCTCAATAATCACTGAAATATTAGACTTAGAATTATGCAGTGAACATACTTAAAGCTTTTCATAAAAACCACATGCCGCGAGACTGACTTGTCCTGAACTGTCGTAAGTCAATCAACAAAGAATGCCCCATCAAAATAAAAGTGCCCATGGTAGAGCTGTCAAAATAGAGCTTTCAAAATAAATGTACTAATACAGATAGAGATAAATACAGAACTACCTTTGCGTCACTAAGTGACCGCGTATCTTCTGAGACATGCGTTCTGTCATCACTTTCAGTAGCGCCTTCACACACAGTGGCGCTGTGCACAAACACTCTTGATCCGTATAGCTCTTGTTTTATTATATTGTGGTTTAGTAAATACTGCACTTGGAGTTACATTCAATGCATGATTTGTGCTATAGAACATAAATAAAGTTTGATTGATATCAAATCAAATCACATTTTATTTCTATAGCGCATTTCTCACAAAAGTGACCCAATGCGCTTTACAGAGAGCAGCGAAAATGATCTTATTAAATGTAAGCCAGTAATTGTAAAAAACCTTTCCTATCTACCAATAACTGAAGGCAACTATCTTTCCCATGGAGTGATTCGTTACCCTTAAATATAATCCCAATTAGATATTAATCCTCAGTTATTCTTCACAACTGACCAAACCTCTCACTCATTGCGCGGCAGATTCAGACTGTATCATTGTTATTTTCACACACGACAAACATGTGACATGTTCCAGTTTTATTCTTATTCTATTTTATTCTTCTAAAAAAAATAAAAAATAAAAAACGGTTTCAGACGGTTTTGCTAAAAAAACGTTTCTATTTTTATAAACCCCGGTTTTCGGTTTAACCGAAAAACCGTCCATCCCTAGTGGAGATAGATAGGTCTGGTTATGTGAAGTGTGGAGATAGATAGGTCTGGTTATGTGAAGTGTGGAGATAGATAGGTCTGGTTATGTGAAGTGTGGAGATAGATAGGTCTGGTTATGAGAAGTGTGGAGATAGATAGGTCTGGTTATGTGAAGTGTGGAGATAGATAGGTCTGGTTATGAGAAGTGTGGAGATAGATAGGTCTGGTTATGTGAAGTGTGGAGATAGGTCTGGTTATGTGAAGTGTGGAGATAGATAGGTCTGGTTATGTGAAGTGTGGAGATAGATAGGTCTGGCTATGCGAGACTACTGGTGGACTAACGTTACCAACGAGCCCATGGGCTTGCCACTCGCCAGATTCGGGTTGGGTGCGTTTAACCCCCGCCTCCCCAAGAAGTGTAGCTAATGGAAAATAAAACAGTTTATTTCGCGATCCATTTTTCTCCAACACGATGTGTATCGTCACGTTTTTGTATCGCGATATATCGCCATACGATATTTCGGCCCATCCCTAGTGTGTGTGTGTGTGTGTGTGTGTGTGTGTGTGTGTGTGTGTGTGTGCGCGTGTGTCTGTGTGTGTGTCTGTGTCTGTGTGTTGTAAGCCTGTGTGTGTGTGTGTGTGTGTGTGTGTGTGTGTGTGTGTGTGTGTGCGTGCGTGTTGTAAGCTTATGTGTGTGTGAGTCTGTGTGTCTGTCTGTGTGTGTGTGTGTCTGTGTGTCTGTGTGTGTCTGTGCATGTGTGTGTGTGTGTGTGTTATGTGGTATAAGCCTATGTGTGTGTGTATTATGTGTTATAAGCCTGTGTGTGTGTGTGTGTGTGTAGAGATGACGGGGCCCATACAGGAGATGACTCGTCAGAACCAGAGAGAGACGATCCCCTACACCCCCCTCCCCCCCTACACCAAGGTACTACACCCCCCTCCCCCCTACACCAAGGTACTACACCCCCCTCCCCCCTACACCAAGGTACTACACCCCCCTCCCCCCTACACCCCCCTCCCCCCTACACCAAGGTACTACACCCCCCTCCCCCCCTACACCAAGGTACTACACCCCCCTCCCCCCTACACCCCCCTCCCCCCTACACCAAGGTACTACACCCCCCTCCCCCCTACACCCCCCTCCCCCCTACACCAAGGTACTACACCCCCCTCCCCCCTACACCCCCCTCCCCCCTACACCAAGGTACTACACCCCCCTCCCCCCTACACCAAGGTACTACACCCCCCTCCCCCCCTACACCAAGGTACTACACCCCCCTCCCCCCCTACACCAAGGTACTACACCCCCCTCCCCCCCTACACCAAGGTACTACACCCCCCTCCCCCCCTACACCAAGGTACTACACCCCCCTCCTCCCCTACACCAAGGTACTACACCCCCCTCCCCCCCTACACCAAGGTACTACACCCCCCTCCCCCCCTACACCAAGGTACTACACCCCCCTCCCCCCTACACCAAGGTACTACACCCCCCTCCCCCCCTACACCAAGGTACTACACCCCCCTCCCCCCTACACCCCCCTCCCCCCTACACCCCCCTACACCCCCTCCCCCCTACACCAAGGTACTACACCCCCCTCCCCCCCTACACCAAGGTACTACACCCCCCTCCCCCCCTACACCCCCCTACACCCCCCTCCCCCCCTACACCAAGGTACTACACCCCCCTCCCCCCCTACACCAAGGTACTACACCCCCCTCCCCCCCTACACCAAGGTACTACACCCCCCTCCCCCCTACACCCCCCTCCCCCCCTACACCAAGGTACTACACCCCCCTCCCCCCTACACCAAGGTACTACACCCCCCTCCCCCCTACACCCCCCTCCCCCCCTACACCAAGGTACTACACCCCCCTCCCCCCCTACACCAAGGTACTACACCCCCCTCCCCCCTACACCCCCCTCCCCCCCTACACCAAGGTACTACACCCCCCTCCCCCCTACACCAAGGTACTACACCCCCCTCCCCCCTACACCAAGGTACTACACCCCCCTCCCCCCTACACCAAGGTACTACACCCCCTCCCCCCTACACCCCCCTCCCCCCCTACACCAAGGTACTACACCCCCCTCCCCCCCTACACCCCCCTCCCCCCTACACCCCCCTCCCCCCCTACACCAAGGTACTACACCCCCCTCCCCCCTACACCCCCCTCCCCCCCTACACCAAGGTACTACACCCCCCTCCCCCCTACACCCCCTCCCCCCTACACCCCCCTCCTCCCCTACACCAAGGTACTACACCCCCCTCCCCTACACCAAGGTACTACACCCCCCTCCCCCCCTACACCAAGGTACTACACCCCCCTCCCCCCCTACACCAAGGTACTACACCCCCCTCCCCCCTACACCCCCCTCCCCCCTACACCCCCTCCCCCCTACACCCCCCTCCCCCCTACACCCCCTCCCCCCTACACCCCCTCCCCCCTACACCCCCTCCCCCCTACACCCCCCTCCCCCCTACACCCCCTCCCCCCTACACCCCCTCCCCCCTACACCCCCTCCCCCCTACACCCCCTCCCCCCTACACCCCCCTCCCCCCTACACCCCCCTCCCCCCCTACACCCCCCTCCCCCCCTACACCAAGGTACTACACCCCCTCCCCCCCTACACCCCCCTCCCCCCTACACCAAGGTACTACACCCCCCTCCCCCCCTACACCAAGGTACTACACCCCCCTCCCCCCTACACCCCCCTACACCCCCCTCCCCCCCTACACCAAGGTACTACACCCCCCTCCCCTACACCAAGGTACTACACCCCCCTCCCCTACACCAAGGTACTACACCCCCCTCCCCCCCTACACCCCCCTCCCCCCCTACACCAAGGTACTACACCCCCCTCCCCCCCTACACCAAGGTACTACACCCCCCTCCCCCCTACACCCCCCTACACCCCCCTCCCCCCTACACCAAGGTACTACACCCCCCTCCCCCCCTACACCAAGGTACTACACCCCCTCCCCCCTACACCCCCTCCCCCCTACACCCCCCTCCCCCCTACACCCCCCTCCCCCCTACACCAAGGTACTACACCCCCCTCCCCCCTACACCCCCCTCCCCCCCTACACCAAGGTACTACACCCCCCTCCCCCCCTACACCCCCCTCC
>NW_027663113.1:0-2000 GCF_963989245.1 Nansenia antarctica | reverse complement strand
CCACTCAATGAATCAAAGTTGAGGTCGAAATGATTCAACTTGGTTTAAATGAGTTGAATGGAAAAAGAGTTGAACCGAATGAGCAGGCCCTTGTAGATGTGATGCCACTGGAGTACAGTGGCGCCGGCAGCCGGAATCCTGTACGCACTGTGCGTACAATTTTCTTTAAAGGATTTTTTTTCTTTCTGTAATAAACGTGCTTGATAAACTCTTTCACGTTGCCTTCAGCCAATCACCCAACCCGTTAGTTTGAAACATTACATAAAGGCCAATGATTGGTGTTTACGTCACTGTCACTACTGTAAATACATTTGATTTGATTTGATTTGACTTGACTTGTCACTCATTTGATCTTGATTTCTGGCGCTCAAATTATTTTCAACTAGCTTCCTAATTAGCTGTCTAGTGTCTGTGATTTTGAAAATGTATTAAAGACAGTTGAGCCTTCTTCAGGCATTTGGGAGAGGGAAGAAAATATGCGAAGAGAGCAACACCAGCGAAGGCGCCAGCAGCAGTCAGCTACACGGTGACGAGCCCCCTACGGTAGCTAGCTGTGTAGCTAGGCCTGCTACCTCGTCCTCCGTCGTAAGTGCAAAACTCTCATTTCGGTGCTAGCCTATGTACTGGTGCGCTGTCACAGTGTCACCAAATAGGCCCTTTGTTTTCCCCATGTGTTAGGTGCGCTGTCACCTGGGCTGTTTTCATCTGTGTTTCGAGGTGCGCTGTCACCATATTGTTTGCACGTGTCGTCACAGCATAAGGGGAACGCCCACCTGACGGGCAAAACAAATCTTTCTTCCGCTGCCTGCCAGCTATTTTATCAGGTTTTTACCAAGTAATTAGTTGTTTGACAAAATGCTGGATAGTTGCTGTGCAATCGGGTGCACTAACCGACGAGGAGACAACTGACTTTGACTAGCCTAGTTATTGACTAGCCTAGTTATTCTATTTTTAGTCATTATCTTTGCATAATCGTTCTGACATGGTTTGTTTTTGTGGACGCTACCAGCTTGGAGTTGGTTGTGTAGGTCCTTTAGCTACCTAGCTAGCTAACATTAGCATTATTGACCCATCCAGATCGAAAAAAACAGATAACTGTCTGTACTTTTGTACGCTTTCATCCTGGCGGCAGTGTGAGGGGAAGGATTCTCCACAAGATATATGTAAACATCACCGAACTGCAGCTCTGGCAGCGGCTTCGCTGTTTTTAGTGATTTAAATACTGCGGCGGGTGCTGTATATGGATCGCAAGTGTCCAAAATGGGTAGTTTGTTCACATATCTTAGTTTTTCTTCTTTTGAGAGGTGATCTAAATAATCGTTGCTTGAAACAGGTGGGAAAATGACAGGTCAGTGCTGCAGTTCCACGGAGTTTCCACTATGTTTTGGCCGCCAGGGCTCTGTGCCAGTCACGTGACTGCAAACTATGAATAGGTGATACAATCATCCAACCTATGTATATTGTAGGCAGTGTTTTTCAACCTTTTTTGTGCCACGGCACATTTCTTACCTTGAAAAAATCCCACGGCACGCCGCCATCTCAAATGTTACAAAATGATACATAGCAGCCTATCATATACGTAACATTATAAGAACTTGTCGTTATACTCACTCAGTGCGAAGCCTGGCCCTGTATGTTGGCCATGTATGCGAGCCTTGCGCACAATTTGTCACTTGCAAGCAGCTTTGCGTCATCACACTTCTCATCATTTAAAACGGTTTTCAGCTCCTCCCGTAACTCAAACACGCGGGCGGCACTTTTCCGCGGGACAATCATCGGACCGCCGTATGGAGCAATAACGTCTTATGCTCCGCTCCCGTCTCTTCACGTAATGCTGCATATAAGCGGCTTTTCAGAGGTCTTGTTTTTACTAAGTTAACCATACGAACAACAGCTATCTCCATCAGTGCAGACACATCAGTGTCCCACTGAAGTCCTCCCCTGTTGTTTTTTTATGCAATGTCTTGCAAAAAAGAAATTTTCTGTGATTGTGTCTCCAT
>NW_027663114.1:10000-17659 GCF_963989245.1 Nansenia antarctica | reverse complement strand
GACGCCTTTATCCAAAGCGACTTAGAACATACATACATCCGTCCAAGTAAGTAGGTAAGTGAATCATCTATCCATCAGTCTCTCTCACCCATCATAACACAAAGTCATCTATGCTCGGGTCAGGGGGAGGCCATCATTGGCAGTCATAATGCTAGACGAAGGAAGAATTAAGTTCCTTGTTTTTATTTAATTATTTACAGTAGCGAAACCGTACAGGGGGGGTAGAGGGGATGAAGAGGTCTTAGGAGCGATATTGCAAACATATCCCTGTATGTGGTGTACAGGTCTGGCTCTTATGGGACAGGGGATAGTGCTCTGGCTGTTGGTGGTTCTAGCCCTGCTCCTAGCTGCACAAGGTTGGTGGTTCTAGCCCTGCTCCTAGCTGCACAAGGTTGGTGGTTCTAGCCCTGCTCCTAGCTGCACAAGGTTGGTGGTTCTAGCCCTGCTCCTAGCTGCACAAGGTTGATGGTCCAATAGATAGTGTTTGTGTTAGGGCTAGGGTTAGGGTCAGGGTCAGTGTTAGGGTTAGGGTCAGTGTTAGTGTCAGGGTTAGGGACAGGGGTCAGTGTCAGGGCTAGGGTCAGTGTTAGTGTCAGGGTTAGGGCTAGGGTCAGGGTCAGTGTTAGTGTCAGGGTTAGGGACAGGGGTCAGTGTCAGGGCTAGGGCTAGGGTCAGGGTCAGGGTCAGGGCTAGGGTTAGGGCTAGGGCTAGGGTCAGGGTCAGGGTCAGGGCTAGGGCTAGGGCTAGGGCTAGGGTCAGGGACAGGGTCAGGGCTAGGGCTAGGGTCAGGGTCAGTGTTAGGGTTAGGGCTAGGGTCAGTGTTAGGGTCAGGGTCAGGGCTAGGGTCAGTGTTAGGGTCAGGGTCAGGCTTAGTGTCAGGGTCAGGGTCAGGGTTAGGGTTAGGGTTAGGGTTAGGGTTAGGGTCAGTGTTAGGGTCAGGCTTAGTGTTAGGGTTAGGGTTAGGGTCAGTGTTAGGGTCAGGGTTAGGGTCAGTGTTAGGGTCAGGGTCAGGGTTAGGGTCAGTGTCAGGGTCAGGCTTAGTGTTAGGGTTAGGGTTAGCACAGAGACTGCCAAATTAGCACAGATTAGCACAGAGACTGCCAATGGCCCCTGGCCTGAGCTAGATTACTCTTCCTGCTACGACTGGTGGACTGATGATTCACTTGCTTAGTCAAATGTATCGATTGTAAGTCGCTTTGGAATAAGGCGTCTGCTGAATTTGTAAATAAGAATTTGTTCTTACATGTTTGCCTGGTTAAATAAAGGTTAAATGAAAAAAATAAAATAAATGCTGAATGCCAAACATGTCAATGTAAAGGGTCAGAGGTCAGTGTTAAAGGTCAGGGTCAAAGGTCACCTTGCAGCAGAGGCAGCCAGAGCTGTCCGTCACAGAGGAGCAGAGCTTTCTTCAGGGTGTCGAACCACAGCTGTCCCTGCTGGACCTCCCCACAGGGGGGGCGTGACCCCCGCGTCACACGCACCTCCGCCTCTGGGGGGGGGGGGCGGGGGGGAGGGGGGGGGGGGGAGGGGGGAGGCAAGGGAGGGAGGAGGGGGAGGGGGGAGGCAAGGGAGGGGGGGCGGGAGAGGTAAAGGAAGGGGGGAGGGAGAGGCAAAGGAAGGGGGGAGGGAGAGGTAAAGGAAGGGGGGAGGGAGAGGTAAAGGAAGGGGGAGGCAAAAGGAGGGGGGAGGCAAGGGAGGGGGGAGGGGACAGGCAAGGGAGGGGGGAGACATGAGAAAGACACTTTATGTTATTGCCATTGTTAATAATAATAATAATAATACATTTTATTTATATGGCGCCTTTCACGGCACTCAAGGTCGCCGTACAACAACAAATCTAAAAACAGCCACAAAATTCAAAACACAAAAAACATAGAAATATACAGTATAAAACATAGCCAGCAGCAGAGCAGCACGGGAAAAGCAAATCAACAGGGATACGCCTGCGTAAACAGGTGGGTTTTGAGGTGAGTTTTAAATGAGATGATAGAGTCAATGTTCCTGATGTCGGGGGGGAGGGAGTTCCAGAGGCGAGGGGCGGAGCGGCTGAAGGCTCTAAACCCCATGGTGGGGTTATTTTTGTTAGTTTATTACTCATGTTGTAGTTGTTGTTGTTGTGGTGGTTGTTGTTGTTGTTGTGGTGGTGGTGGTTGTTGTGGTTGTTGTGGTTGTTGTGGTGGTGATATTGCACTGCAGGTTGGTATTGTTTGGTTGTTGTTGTTGTTGAGGAGTTGTTTACCCTGAGGCGTCTCATTACATCATATCCTGGATATTGAGGAGATGAGTGTCAAAGCCCTCCATAGCCTGCCACCCCCCCTTACCTGACTGACCTCCTTCTCCCCCACCGCCCTACCCGTACCCTCCCATCCTCATCCACTGTTCCCCTCACTGTCCCACCCTCCAATCTCAAAGGCTTTGGAGACCGTGCCTTCTCACGAGCTGCACCCCGCCTCTGGAACTCTCTGCCTCAACCACTCAGAGACTCTGGAACTCTCTCCCTCAGCCACTCAGAGACTCTGGAACTCTCTCCCTCAGCCACTCAGAGACTCTGGAACTCTCTCCCTCAGCCACTCAGAGACTCTGGAACTCTCTGCCTCAGCCACTCAGAGACTCTGGAACTCTCTCCCTCAGCCACTCAGAGACTCTGGAACTCTCTCCCTCAACCACTCAGAGACTCTGGAACTCTCTCCCTCAGCCACTCAGAGACTCTGGAACTCTCTCCCTCAGCCACTCAGAGACTCTGGAACTCTCTCCCTCAGCCACTCAGAGACTCTGGAACTCTCTCCCTCAGCCACTCAGAGACTCTGGAACTCTCTCCCTCAGCCACTCAGAGACTCTGGAACTCTCTCCCTCAACCACTCAGAGACTCACCCTCACTCTCCACTTTTAAATCCCACCTCAAAACCTACCTGTTCTCCCACGCATTCAACCTCCCCTACCCCTAACCATCTCCCCTAACCCTGCCCCCCCCCCTCCCCCCCCTGGACATGCATACAACCTCCCCTACCCCTAACCATCTCCCCTAACCCTGCCACCCCCCCTCCCTCCCCCCCTGGACATTGCTGTGTTAATTGTTCCCTGTGCCTGTTCGTTAACTCTGTGTTCTATGTTGCTCATGTTATCTGTTGCTTGTTGTTTCTGTGTTTTCTGTTTTCCCCATATTGTCAGCGTCTTTGAGCCCCTGGAAAAGCGCTATACAAATCCAATGAATTATTATTATTATTATTATTAATTATGAGTATCTATGTGTAACTTTGTACCTTTGTACTCCACCGAAAGTAATGAGACCACAATTACCACCACAAGAGAAAGAGAGAGAGAGGGATAGCCATCGGGAATATCCCTTTTCTAAATTGCCTGACCGACCTAGCAGACGCAAGTAGCAATTATCGAAAAAGTCTGTCGACAAGAAACGTTTAGAGAACATTGGGAGGTGAGATAATAAAGGCCGATGATAAAAAAACGATGAAACTATTGTTGTCGTCTGTCATTAACACGACTATTGTTTCCGAGGCTATCGTCTGTCACGATCATAATCTCCACAACGGAGTTGAGTCAGAGAGAGAGAGGCCTAAGATGCCTGCGCCGTGCCAAACTAACCCAAACCCCAACAGCTAACAGCTGAGCAACGCTCTACCTCCACAGGCTGGTACACTCACACCAGTTGGTGCCGTTCCAAATCAAGATGGCCGCCGCCTAAACAAAGAGCAGCTATTGTTCTGCCAAGCGCTCTGTGAGCTTGTGAGCCAAACCGCACTTCATCACTGGTGATAAATCTCTGTCAGCCGCTGAACGGATGAGTGTGTCATCGATGACAGAGTTCGACGTTAACACTCGGCTAAATGAAGAAGGGTTGGCTTTGAAAAAACGAGCTGTCTGTCTAATGTGTTTTGCTTGGATGCAGTTTCATGTCAACAAATTAGGGATATCAGTCTAGTCTAAGTGCTTACTATCCGTGTATCAGTCGCTGGCTTCAGATAGTTTTTTTTTCCGGAGAGTTCTGTGTAACGGGGCATTCAGTTTTTTTTTTTTTTTCTTTTTTCTGAGTGGGGCAGTCCCACTCATGTTTCTCTTTTTATTGATAGAGATAGTAGAGATATGACAGGAAGGATGGGTGAGAGAGAGGAGGATAGAGACAGTAGAGATTGACAGGAAGGATGGGTGAGAGAGAGAGAGGAGGATAGAGACAGTAGATATTTTGACAGGAAGGATGGGTGAGAGAGAGAGGAGAATAGAGACAGTAGAGACTGACAGGAAGGATGGGTGAGAGAGAGAGGAGGATATAGACAGTAGAGGATAGGACAGGAAGGATGGGTAAGAGAGAGAGAGGAGGATAGAGACAGTAGAGGACAGGACAGGAAGGATGGGTAAGAGAGAGAGAGGAGGATAGGGACAGTAGAGACTGACAGGAAGGATGGGTGAGAGAGAGAGGAAGATAGAGACAGTAGAGATGTGACAGGAAGGATGGGGGGGAGAGAGAGAGAGAGGAGGATAGAGACAGTAGAGATGTGACAGGAAGGATGGGGGAGAGAGAGAGGAGGATAGGATGGGTGAGAGAGAGAAAGGATGACATGCAGGACATGTCCGCGGCCGGAATCGAACCGGGGACCCTGCGGTTACGTGGTCGACGCTTAACCCGCTACGCCACCTAAGGCCGGACCGACATCTCTCTCCAGCACCGCCAGTGTACAAAACAAGCAGTCTGTGTCTCACACTGTTTTCAGAAAGAGACACATGAGACCTGAGGCGCTCTGTCAGTGTCAGCCACCCAGCAGCAGACAGAGAGGTCGAGTTACTGTGTTCTCCACACCATCACAGACTTGTGTTTACAACCCAAACACACACAGACCCGGGCACGGACACGGGAACCCAGCCCCATATCCACCGCGACTCAAACCCATCTGACATCATTCTGTCTGAGAGAGCCAACTTAACCCTAACCCTCCCCCTAACCCTAAACCCTAACCCTAACCTTAAACCCTAACCCTAAACCCTCCCCCTAATCTTAAACCCTAACCCTAAATCCTCCCCCTAATCTTAAACCCTAACCCTAAACCCTCCCCCTAACCCTAAACCCTCCCCCTAATCTTAAACCCCAACCCTAAACCCTCCCCCTAACCATAAACCCTAACCTTAACCTTAAACCCTAACCCTAAATCCTCCCCCTAATCTTAAACCCTAACCCTAAATCCTCCCCCTAACCATAAACCCTCCCCCTAACCATAAACCCTAACCCTAACCCTAAACCCTAACCCTAACCTTTACCCCTAAGCTTAAACCATAACCATAAAAACGGTCAAAATCATCCCCCCTCGAAAACTGCCGTCCCCCCTTTCCATCCCTTATGTCATTTTATCAATGAACGTGGTATTACTGCTATTTCAACATTTAGTTTTGCGCATATTTAGTAAAATACTGTGGCCAAGGGAGGGGGGGGGCACGCACACATGCAACAATGACATTTTTACCACCAAGTCACTGACACTGAAGTCACTGACACAGAAGTCACTGACACTGAAGTCACTGACGCTGTGGGGATGCTAACATTGTCCCCATATGATGAAATCCACCACCTCCCCTGATTTACTTTTATAACTTGAGTACTGGGTACCCCCAGATACCCCCAGATACTCACCATAGGGGTACTCTGGGACCTGGTTGGGTTTGAGGGGCAGGTCCAGCAGGACTGGGGGCACGGCGAGCTCTGCCAGGCGGGGCGTGGAGGACGGACACAGGCGAGACGCCGCGTCTGACCCCGGCAACAGAACCAGCTGCCGCAGAAGACCCTGACAACCACAGAGAGACAAAGAGAGAGAGAGAGACAGAGAGAGAGAGAGAGAGACAGAGAGATAGAGAGACACACACAGAGAGACACACACAGAGAGACAGAGAGACAGAGAGACACAGAGAGAGACAGAGAGACACAGAGAGACACAAAGAGACACAGAGAGAGACAGAGAGACACAGAGAGAGACAGAGAGACACAGAGAGAGACAGAGAGAGAGAGAGAGAGACAGAGAGAGAGAGAGACAGAGAGAGAGAGAGAGAAAGAGAGAGACAGAGAGAAAGAGAGAGAGAGAGACAGAGAGAGAGAGAGAGACAGAGAGAGAGAGACAGAGAGAGACACAGAGAGACACAGAGAGAGACAGAGAGAGAGAGAGACACACATTGAGGTTAAATTAATTAATTTTTAAAAATGGTTTTATTGCCATGTAATCAACTTGTCAGTAATTTGTTGGAATTTGGTATTCTTTGCTCTAGACACAGGGTCGGCCAGCCATAGTCGGCGCCCCTGGATTAATTAGGGGGTTAAGTGCCTTGCTCAAAGGGCACATGCAGCTCCCTCCTGAGGCGGGGGATCGAACCAGCAACCTTTACTTTATTTATATTGCACCTTTTTAAAACAGTGTCAAAGTGCTTTACTTTAGTAAGTGCTAGACAGATGAAACAGGCAGGGCTCCACAAGTAGAAACAGTAAAACACATTAAGCACAACTGACTCAGAAGTCAGGCGTGAAGACAGAACAAGGCAGAGGAACCTAGAGAACTCAGGAGGAACTTAGAGAATGAAGGTAGAGAACTCAGGAGGAACTTCTGTTATTGGAAAATGTTAAGATCCATCTGATAACCGGGCGTTTTCTGTCGTTTTCAGACATCCGAAAATCGGGCCAAAACCGGCCCAAAAATCCTTATGTGTGTACCCCGCATTAGGTAAGCCCCTTGAGAAGAATCTTCTCATTTTCGAGGGGGTCCTCACATATGACGATCACAAACATAATAGTAACACATAACAAATATTAATACAAAGCACCTACACACACACTCACACACACAGCCCGTCAACTTAAGCGGGGTACACACATAAGGATTTTCTGCGATTTCAGCGATTTTCGGATGTCTGAAAACAACAGAAAACGCCCGGTTATCAGATGGATCTTAACATTTTCCTATAACAGAATCCTGGGGTGTGAGGTGTGTTAAGAGTCACTTCTCTTCAATTGTGCAATCAACTCTCCTGGCAACCTGCTCGGAAAATGGGCGTGGCCGGCAATCGTAAATGTGAAATGCGTTCAATACTTCCGACCAGAAATCATAGGGTTGCCAGATTGTTTGGTGGAATTAGCGGTTTTAGACTGTGGTTAGGGTGGAAAATGTCATTCCCATCTGGCAACCCTGCTCGCCAATCAAGAAGCGAGCTGACTTCTTCTTTTCGTTTTTCTGCACTTTATTTGCCCTGTCGCACATGGTTGTCTCGTACAGGTCAGTCAGGGTACTACGTTAGATAATAATAACTTTATTTGTATAGCGCTTTTCCTGCAAACGTTGCGGCTCAAAGTGCTTTAAGCATTATATAATCTTAATTTAATTATTTTGTAATTTAAAGGCAATATTAAAAGGATGGGTTCACGCGAGATTTCTGGCTTGGGGAACGAGACTAGAGAGTCCGGAATCTGTCGTTCCCCACGCCCATTTTCCGAGCAGGTTGAGAGTTGAGAGTTGATTGCACAATTGAAGAGAATTGACTCTTAACACACCTCACACCACAGGATTTTGTTATAGGTAAATGTTAAGATCCATCTGACAATCGGGCGTTTTCTCTCGTTTTCTGTCGTTTTCAGACATCCAAAAATCGTGCCAAAACCGGCCAAAAACTCCTTAT
>NW_027663115.1:0-7500 GCF_963989245.1 Nansenia antarctica | reverse complement strand
CAGAGACAGAGACACACACGGACACACACACACACAAAACACAATAAGTTAAGATCAAATAAAATAAAATAAAAACCTTGTCCCTGCTCTGAACAACCATCAGTCCAGAGGAGGGAAGGTCAAACAGTCCTAGTATAGTTAGTAGTATAGTTAATAGTACAGTTAGTAGTATAGTTATAGTATAGTTCCTTCACAACAACGTTGTACCACAGGTTTTCACTGATGTGTCTGTCATGAAGGGGTTAACAGTCCCCAGGAGCAGGAGATGATGTCATAATGGCCGTTCACAAACACACACACACTCACTCACTCACTGGGCTGTGTAATGGCGGGATGTTTTTAACACAGAGCTTAAAATAGGACATTTAATGAATCCATTCCGGCCTCAAAATACATCAGACAACAACACACACACAAATGTGCTTTGGAAACCCATTAACAGCCGATAGAGACATAGTTTGAAAGTCCATTAACTGACACACTGTTTGATGAATATATATATATATATATTATATACAGTATAACAGCACTGGGACCTTTAACTATTATGTATCACTCCGCCGCACAGATGTTCTATTAAATGACCGTTAATTAAGGGCTCTGCACACAGCGTGCGATTTCTGTTGCGCGTCAACGTTCCATTTTGAAGTTTGAATGGAAGTCTATGAGAAAATCATAAAACATTGCATCCCAATGCACACAGCGTGCGATGCAATTTCTGTTGTATGTTCTCATAGACTTCCATTCAAACTTCAAAATGGAACGTTGACGCGCAACAGAAATCGCACGCTGTGTGCAGAGCCCTTTAGGCTACATGTTTGTGTCCAGGTTACTAGGCAACAGTCCATTTGAAGTTCAGTTGCGGAACTATTTTTTGTTTATTTTTAGGATTAAATAAACAAACAAATCATAATCTGTTGTCGCTTATTACTGTTAACTAATAAATCGCGCTGTAGAACTGTTGTATAAAAGCAATATCACACTCGAGGTCGTGCTGTTATACTGAATATCAGCACTCATGGAATGCCTCTTGTCCAATCAAATTACTTGGTGGGAACTAACTGTACCTACGACCCAATCACAGCCGTGCTGATATTCAGTATAACACACTCCCTCTCGTGTGATATTGCTTAATTATTATTATTATTATCACTGCTGCTACTGCAGCAGAATGAAAAGGAGCACACAGCTGAACTGACCACTTCCTGTGTGTGTAGATGTTCCCTGACGCAGAGTCTAAATTAGCGTGGTGCTTCCCCGGTGGCCCTGGAGCTGCACAGAGAGCCCAGTGTCTGGCCTGACCCCTGACCCCTGACCCCCCCCCTGACCCTGCGCAGGGGTCACTGTTTTATGGGCGCTCGCTGTCTGGGTGGAAAGAACACGACAGACACTATAGGCCAGAGAGAGGTTGAGGCTGCCACGACCGTCGCACTAAGTTCCTGTCCTCCTCTCTCTCTGTCTCTCTGTCTCTCTGTCTCTCTCTCTCTCTCTCTCTCTCTCTCTCTCTCTCTCTCTCTCTCTCTCTCTCTCTCTCTCTCTCTCTCTCTCTGTCTCTGTCTCTGTCTCTGTCTCTGTCTCTCTCTCTCTGTCTCTCTCTCTCTCTCTCTCTCTCTCTCTCTCTCTCTCCCTCTCTCTCTCTCTCTCTCTGTCTGTGTCTCAGTCTCTCTGTCTCGGTCTCTCTCTCTCTCTCTGTCTCTCTCTCTCTCTCTCTGTCTCTCTCTCTCTCTCTCCCTCTCTCTCTCTCTCTCTCTGTCTCTCTCTCTCCATCTCCTTCTCTCTCTCTCTCTCTCCATCTCCTTCTTTCTCTCTGTCCATCCGTCCGTCCGTCCGTCTGACCAGACAGACAGGCCAGACACACAAAAACCCATTAACAGCAGATATAGATACAGTTTGAAAGGCCATTAACTGACACACTGTTTGAAGATCCAGTAACTGACAGTTGACAGTTATAGTTTGAACAACAACAACACAGTTCGCTGTCTCTTACCACCTCCTAGACCTCGGACAGATCTTCTTCAATCTATATGTAATAATGTTGACAATTGTCTGTATGTATATAATGTGTTTTTTGTGTTGGATCGCTGGTAGACTAGCTGATGATGTCATGGCTGCATTCTCATTTTATGCACCCAGATTGTGGAATGCACTGCCAGTTTACATTAGGGATGCAACCTCAGCACATTATGTTCAAGTCAAGACTAAAAACCCATCTTTTTAACATTGCCTTTAAATGACTAAATAATTAAATGATGATTATATAATGATTGGAGCACTTTGAGCTGCAACGTTTGCAGGAAAAGCGCTATACAAATAAAAGTTATTATTATTATTATTATTATTATTATTAGCTAACGGGGATATTAAAACAAAACATCCATCCATCCATCCAAACTACTGCCTGTATGCCAAACTTGTCCTGCTGATTGTTCTGCCAATGTCTTTGGCTACATTAGGCTAGGCTATGCTACATTAGGCTACACTACGCTAGGCTATGCTACATTAGCAGTTTGGCTGGAGCACAGACACACATATGGGACACAGGGACCCAGGCTGTCCAGGGGATGCAGATGCACAAACCACAAATCAATCAAAGTGAATACCGCCGATCGTTGCGTGACAACAACATCTTGCTGTCGACTTGTCTATTGTGGAGATCTCATCTGGACCACAGACCAGTGGGTGTGTGTGTGTGTGTGTGTGTGTGTGTGTGTGTGTGTGTGTGTGTGTGTGTGCGTGTGTGTGTGCGTGTGTGTATACATCCTGCTTTGGGACACATTTCTATCGTTAGCTTTGAGTACCGGCATGAGTATTCCAAGCAGATTAGAGTAGAGGAGAGTTGAAGAAAGGAGAGAGGAAAAGAGAGTTTCCCTGGGGAATAAGAGAGTGAGATCAGAGAGAATCTCCTTACACTCACACCAGAAAATCTGCATAGATAGACAGACAGACAGACAGACAGACAGAGAGACAGACAGACAGACAGAGAGAGAGAGAGGGGGGAGGGGGAGACAGAGAGAGAGATAGAGAGAGAGAGAGAGAGAGAGAGAGAGAGAGAGAGAGATAGTAGGGTTGAAGGGCTTAATATGGTAATACCGCATCCCGCGGTATTTGAAAATAGCAACGGTGTCCATTTCAATACCGTCATAAAAAGATTCTGCTGAGCAATATTATGCGCATAATATATAGATATAGATATATAATAAACACCGTAAGAGTGTTTGTCCAGCAGCTGTGTGTCTGAAGACGCTCTGAAAGTGATGACAGAACCTTTTTTTTTTTTTTTTTTAAACAAGGTAATTTGTCAAATAACTGTCAACCTCCTCAGTGGAAGAAGGACATTCACACCACGCATCTGCCGCAACACGTTTCTGCGCTTGGCAGACGTGTTTCCCTCACATAAACAACACTTGTAATTTGTCCCGCAAATGTACACTCATTACGAACCAAAAGTATTTTTATCGCTTTTTCTTTTTTTAAATCGCTGCTGGCGGAAAGTGTTTAAGCAGGATCCGGAGCAGAGCTGAGGGCGTTATTATCTCCCCTTCCACCCGCCGCGGTCGGTCCCAAAGTCACCATCTGAAATTGGCAGCTCCATCAAAGCCCTACAATGTCATTTTTAATCCCGTCCGGTGATACCGTATTATATATACCACGGTTACATTTGGGGGACGGCTTAACGGTGTCAAAAATTGGATACCGCCCAAAACCTAATAGATAGATATAGATAGATACTTCATTGACCCCCCCCCCCCCCCCCCCCCCCCTGAATACTATACTCAATAAAAGATAGACCAATAGACTTGGGACCTTATATAGGCTACAGTAGGTAAGACACACAAAGATTTGCGTACACAAACACCATCCCCATCTCACACAGAGGCAGTAACCTCATCAGACGGTTTGATAGCCTCACCCTCTCTCCTCCTCACCCTCTCTCTCCTGACCCTCTCTCCTCAAAATCTTACTATGCTCCTCTTGCTGTATTTTCAATAATGTATGTAAAGCACTTTGAATTGCCCCTGTTGTATGAAATGTGCTATACAAATAAACTTGCCTTGCCTTGCCTTGATAGCGAACAGAGTTATACAAATGCCCCATACAGTCTTCTTTCATCAAATCAAATCAAATCAAATTTGATTTGTATAGCGCATTTCTTACAAGATGCAACTCAATGCGCTTCACATACTGACAGAGCCGCAAGCAGGCAAACGTAAAAACCTGTACACTGTGTAGCCAGGAAAATTCCCTTGCAGCCCTCTACACATAGAGCGACTACTAACCAGTTTGCCTACCAGCACCCAGCGGTGGACGCCCACACCCCCCCCCCCCCCACTACACCCGGCCGGGCTACTTATTCACCCCCAGATTGGACCCAACGTTCAGGCCCGTCACACACAGGGACAGCGGCGTCACCGGTGTTTTCGCAGTGCCATTTTCGCCGGCTCAATTTCATGGTGTGCTGATCTGATCAGGGTGTTTGACTGGGAGAGCCAGGGGGGGGAGAGGGGTGAGGTGAGGCCCGGGGGGGGAGGTGAGATCATGCTTAGTAAGCAGCACCGCCAGCGATCGAAAGACATTAATGAATCGTTTATCTTCCCCGTCTCTTCACTCTCTCGGCCTGAAGACTCTTAACAAGCCTGCAGGCCACATGGGCAGGGGAGCGTGAGGTAACACACACACACACACACACACACACACACACACACACACACACAGAGTACACAGGAAATGAAGACAGACCGCAGACACATCAATGATACTTATATTCATCGTTCACTTTGACGCAGCTTGTGTTTCCCAGACAGACTCAACAGGCTTATCCAACACAGATCTATTATGGTACACACGCACACGCACACAAACACGCGCACGCACGCACTCACTCACTCACACACCCAAACACACACACACACACACCTTACCAGAAATAGGCCTTCACATGCTCTTGGATCAACACCCAGGTCTCGCCAAAATCATCAGATTTCCACAGCTGGAGTCACGAGAGAGAGAGAGAGTGAGAGGGAGAGAGAGAGAGAGAGAGAGAGAGAGAGAGAGAGGTAGAGAGAGAGAGAGAGAGAGAGAGAGAGAGAGAGAGAGAGTGAGAGGGAGAGAGAGAGAGAGAGAGAGAGAGAGAGAGAGAGAGAGAGGTAGAGAGAGAGAGAGAGAGAGAGAGAGAGAGAGAGAGAGAGAGAGAGAGAGAGAGAGAGAGAGACAGAGGATGGATGGGGTTATTGTAACAGGTCCCACCCCACTGGCACATTCTGACACACATACGACAGAAATAATACTGGAAAGTCAGGGAGAGATCATTTTTGGCCCAATCCCATTTCTTATTTTTACCCCCTAGGGGTAGGGTTATGTGGTAGGGGCAAACAGTGAAATGGGATTGGGTCCTAGACAGAGTAAGAAGGTTGCTTTTCTCTGTTACACTAAATCAGGTGGAATGGTTGTTGTTGTTGTTGTTGTGGCTATGGACAAGAGTGTAGTATAATGTGTACTTCATTAACGCTGTGATCCCTGGGTAATGGCATGCTAAGTACCACTTTAAGGCCTGAGGACGCATCTTTATGGCCGGCCCATCCTTCCTCCTAGGCTTTGATCGCTGCTTTTATGGTGTGATCAATTTTTTTGGGCTGTATCTTAATTGTTCTATTTTATATTTTATTTGTATGCACTTTGAGATTATTCTTGTATAATGAAAAGTGCTTTATAAAATGTAATAAATTATTATAATTACTTTTCCCCACGGGGAGATACTTCAAACCATTCAATGACAGGCTAGTAGCAGTAGCCTACCTGTTTCTTGGGGGTGGGTTGACATCATAACTGTTATGCTAGGCTAGTCATAAAACATGTATATAGGCACCTAGAACAATGTTACACACTGCTTTACAAATAAGACAGACAAATAAAAAACAAAAACATCAGTAGAAACAGTGAGACACAACACATTAAAGAGAATAAGAGCAGCATAAATTAAAGGCGTTTTAATAAGAAGAGACTTTGCTAGACCTCGCTAGGCTAATATCCTCTGGCAGGTTGTTCCAGAGTCTAGGGGTCCTACAGGCAAAGACACGGTCACCTTGTGTCTTCTGTCTAGACTCTGGAACGGCCAGAAGGCCCCCAGCCCGAGGATGTTAGGCTGTGTGCTGCTGAGGCTCATGGGGGATTACAAGGTCTGAAATATAGTCTAATGCAGACCCAGGCGAGCCTTCGAAGGTATCAGTAAACATTTTTTTTTTCCCAAAGTAATTTTTTCTGAGTGGGGCAGTCCCACTTTATTTATCATTTTATTGGACAGATATAGTGAAGACAGACTGGAAAGTAAGGAGAAGAAGGGAGAGAGAGAGAGGGCATGTCAGCAGGGCATGGGGGCCGGATTCGAACCCATGCCGACATGGGCTTAATATGTGCAAAACTGTAGACCACAGACCAGTGCTAGATCACTGGACCACCCCAGGCCACATCAGTAACGGTTTTAAATCAGTACTACTAACAGTAGCAGCAGCAGTAAGTAAGTAAGTAAGTAAGTAAGTAAGTAAGTAAGTAAGTAAGTAAAGCTTTATTTATATAGCACCTTTCATACAAGAAATGCAGCTCAAAGTGCTTTACAACAGGAATAAGAACATAAAGTGAATATAAAAACATATACATGCATAGAATGAATATAAAAGCAGGGGGAAACAGTAAAAAGAAAAGGTAAAGATCTGACTTTCCATATCCCTTTCATCACCCTACCTTACACAGTCTTTCTGTACTTCCCACTGGCTTTCCACCAGCACCGCAAACATCAGTTTTGGAAAAGGTCTGTCTCAGAGTAGCCTACCTGTTTGTTGGGGTGGGAGCTGTCGTAGCCTAGCACCAGGTTGGCTCTGTGGCTGTGGAGGAGGAGGTCCGTGGGTTTGAAGTGGATGGGGAAGCCCTGGATGGTCTTACAGAAGTCAAAGGTGTTCCACAGGAAGCTGTTGGTCGTGTCTGCAAACAGGTACTGGGAGGGAGGGAGGGAGGGAGAGAAGAGATGCCTTGGTGAAACCGATGTCATTCCAGACTAAAATGAACAAACTTTAGCGTACTGACAATCATTCATCCAACTGCAACCACCGCCCTGAACATTTTAAAACAGAAAGCGCATTGTTTTTCTTTTTAAACCATAACACTGTTTTTTACTATTATTTTTAAATGACTGGAGGCACTACCGTATTTTCCGGACTATAAGTCGCGCTTTTTTTCATAGTTTGGCTGGTCCTGCGACTTATAGTCAGGTGCGACTTATATATCAATATATAATGTCATACTGACTGACATGAACCAAGGAGTAAACATTACCGTCTACAGCCGACAGAGGGCGCTCTGGGCCGCTCTGGGCTTGTGACAACTATATGCTGCTCCTATTCCCATGAAGAAGTTATCTAAAACATTAGCTTGTTGAAGCTAAGCAAACGGTGAACTTGCTCACTGGTAACTTGCTTGTTGGACTCGCTGGCTTGTTATGTTCATTTAGCC
>NW_027663116.1:12500-15000 GCF_963989245.1 Nansenia antarctica | reverse complement strand
TTTGCAAATACATCTGATTGTACTTTGCTACTTTGTTCTAATCCCAAAGGGAACATAAAGCATTAAAGAACTAAAAGGATTTAGACAAGCTATGAAAATACATCATGTAGTTCGTTCATAGATTCTTTAGTATATTTGTAGAATGAAATATGAACCGTAAGTTATTGAATACACAGTCGGAACACTAGGTAGGACCTCCCTTTATTAGGAAAAATATACTAATACTGGGTAGGACCTCCCTTTGCTCTCTGGCATTGATTCCATAAGATATTGGAAACATTTCTTTGAAATTCTGGTCCATGATGACGTGATTGCATCACACAATTCCTGCAGGTTTTTCTGGTGCACTTTCAAGCTGTGAATCTCCCGTTCTACCACATCCCAAAGGTGTTCTATTGGATTCAGATCCGGTGACTGGGAAGGGCCACTGAAGAACACTGAACTCATTGTCATGTTCATGAAACCAGTTTTAGACAACTTTTACTTTGTGACATGGTGTATTATCATGTAGCCATTAGAAGATGGGTAAAATGTGGCCATGAAGGGATGCACATGGTCAGCAACAATACTCAAACAGGCTGGGGCATTCAAGCCATGATCGATTGGTATTAACGCGCCTAAAGTGTGCCAAGAATGGATCTTGAAGAATGGAAACAGAGCAAAGACGTTTGAACATTAGCTCTAATTCGGATTCTAATTCCATGTTATCCCCTTATAAGGCAACACAGACAAAGGCCCTGCCATGTCTTACGCTGGAGGCCTGGGAGAGCTCTCCTCTGATGTTGATCAGCTGGTTCTGCAGGGTCTCCTTCTTCAGCTGCAGCTTGTCTGCCATCAGAGGCTGACTGCGGTACAGCTCCATCTCCTGGTGCGTGGCCACCAGTGCCCCCTCCAGGGTGTCCTGAGAACAGCAGAGACAAGGGGAATGTTGTCAGGCAATGGGTTCGGAAGATTTTTAACAAGACAACAACAGAACTCTCAAGTCTCACGCATTGGGCGTGAGACACACGCATTTCAACCCGTTCACACGCTCACACGCCGCGTGTGTCTCACGCCCAATGCGTGAGACTTGAGAGCCCTGCAACAACAATGTCAACAAACTAGATCTAGACAGGTATGGCAGTCACAGTGTTTGGAAGGATGCTAAGGGACTTCAAAAGTTACTTCGACGTCAACCAGCGGATGCTAGCTGGCTAGTAATGCTACTTGTCTATCGTAATGGCTGTTAGCATATCGGGTCATATTTCTCTCCATCCGTGGTGGCAGTTTGCCGACTGTGTACAATGATTTTGTCACCCAACACAACACAGCAGGCTAATGATTAAACAACATTAGTGTCAGGTTCAAGAGAAAGGTGAGGGAAAAGTTTGGGGTATTTTTGCTGGTTGTCAATGTCAGTTAGCTGTGAAAAAAAAAGCCCTTTCTATCTATCTACCTTGTCCATTCTCAACCTGTGGACCACGGCCTCCTGGTCCTTCAGAAGCCTGTTCTGCTCACACAGCCTACCCAGAAGCTTCTATACAGAGAGAGAGAGAGAGAGAGAGAGAGAGAGAGAGAGAGAGAGAGAGAGAGAGAGAGAGAGAGAGAGAAGAATAGGGGGGGAGTGAGGGAAGATGGAGAGAGAGAGGGTGAACATTAACTGTTAGAAGAGAGGAACAATAATGAAACAAAACATACATCATCAGACAGATTGGGGCAGATAACGTAATATTGCTTTAGGGGGTTGGATGAAGACTGGGGAAGGGGGTGGGGTGTATGGGGGGGTAGTGGAATGGTGTCTGGGAGACGGAGGCGGGGGTCTTACGCTGGTCTCGATCTCGTTGAGCTTCAGGGTAGGGTGCAGGTCCCTGTATATGTCGTGGAACGGAGGCACCTGGCGAAGCAAAGATCGGAGACACGGTAGTTAGTCATCGTATTAGAAAACCCCATCGAGGATGAATTCAGACAGAACTATTCAAGGTCCATAACGCCAATAACAACAGAAACGCCAGTCTGCAAAACTACAGAGGAGTCCTTTGATTCATTGCGACTCGTTCTGTTGTAAACAAAAATCTTATCGACGTCTTGGCACAGCGCAGAAAGAAGCCGCCGATAACCATGCCTCTTTGTTAAAAATATGACAGCTGTACTTTCGGTCCTTACGAGAATGCAAAACAATAATTCTATATGGAAAAAAAGAAATGTGTTGGAATGCTAATCCCCCTTCTGTCCCAAAAAAAAGGTCAAAGGTCATATGCAGGTGGGTCTATGTCCTTCTGTGCACTGTGATGGGATGGGACATGGATGAGGGGGGGGACGGACAGAAGGAGAAGAGGGAGGGGTGCAGCACAGGACAGGACAGGACAGGACAGGACAGGACAGGACAGGACAGCACAGCACAGGACAGGACAGGACAGCACAGCACAGCACATCACAGGACAGGACAGGACAGCACAGGACAGGACAGCACAGGACAGGACAGGACAGCACAGGATAGGACAGGACAGGACAGGACAGGACA
>NW_027663116.1:5000-7500 GCF_963989245.1 Nansenia antarctica | reverse complement strand
CACGAAGCCCCTCCGCAGCACAGCGTTCTCCCCCTGCCCCTCCCGGGGACCCCCCCCGCCCCCCCCCACCACCATCATCACCTCCTGGGGGGGGTGACCCGGGGGCGCGCGCCCGTTCCCCTGGTTCCCCTGGGGGGGTCCGTTGCCGTGTGGGGGTCCGTAGTTGTTGCCCCACCCGTTGGGCTGGTGGGGGTGGGGGGTCCCGGGCCCCCCCCCTCTCTCCCTGTCTCCGCCCATCCTTCTCTCCTGTTCTGAGTGGACGGTGGACGGAGGGGGCGTGTCCATGACGTCCAGCCCGTTGGCCTCAGGGTGCGTGGGGGGGTCGTTGCGGGGGTGGTTGCGGGGGTCGTTGCGGGGGGTCTCGGGGGTGTTGGTCACCATGGTGTGGGTCAGCTCTGCTGTGGGCGTGGTCTCTAAGCTCCTGTGTGGAGAGGAAAGACAGGCTTAGGATGCGGTTCCCTTGTGTGTACCTCTGTGTAGGTGTGTGTGTGTGTGTGTGTGTGTGTGTGTACCTCTGTGTGTGTGTGTGTGTGTGTGTGTGTACCTGTATGTGTGTGTGTGTGTGTGTGTGTGTACCTCTGTGTGTGTGTGTGTGTGTGTGTGTGTGTGTATCTGTCCCTGTGTGTGTGTGTACCTCTGTCCAGGCTGTATCTGGACCCTGGCAGCGTGGTTCATAGCGCTGACCCAGTCCTCCTGCTCCTCCAGGGTGTCGGAGCTGAAGTAGTACGTGCGCGTGCCTGCGTGCTCAGCCTGCATACAGAACACAACAACAACCCCTCCCTTAGTAACCCCTTCCTCCTCCTCCTCCTCTTCCTCGTACCACACCTGCAACACACAGAGGAAACACAACGTTAGACTTTAGCCTTCATCATCATCAACAACAATAACAGAAGCATCATTATCTTCAGCAGCGTCATCCTCTTCATCATCATCACCTCATGCAAACAAACGGTTGAACACACCCAGGTCTCAGGCACATGCATCATGTGACCACAGCAGCCAGGCTTCCTCTCTCAGTGAGACGTTGCATTGATCCTAAGGATCAATAGGCAACAGCCATGTCATACATAATGTAGTAGCATGGTTAGAGGAAGCTTTGTCACCAGTTAAACAGCAGTTTGAACTGATCGATCGTATCGATGTTTTGGTTTACAGAGACATGCGCTCTACAGCACGTTCAGAGACATGCGTAAACACACGGTCAGAGTGTGTCTGTTCACTGCCTTAGTGATGACTGTGGAGGGGTTGAATGGAACAATTCATGCCAGTCATATGAAGTCATTCAGGAGAGGATGAACGTCATGCAACATGTCTCCCATCGACACGCCTGTGGTACTTTGTAGCCAGTATGTTTCTTTGCTGATCCAAAATAGACCACAGCTCTTCACTTTACACATGGGCATGCAACACTTGACTGTGTATGCGTGTTTGACTCTGTGTGTTTGACTCTGTGTGTGTGTGTGTGTGTGTGTGTGTGTGTGTGTGTGTGTGTGTGTAACATCTCAGCCAACACCCCTGACGTTGTGGTGGTTAATGAGAGTAGTAGAGAGGTGTTAATTCTAGAGGTTGGCTGTACCTTCGACCACAGCCTGGAGGAAGCCTTTTTAACCAATTTGCTGAAATATCAGCACCTCAAGCTGAACATCTCACAACTAGGCTACAGATGTCATCTTTTATTTTTGTATTTTTGGCAGCCTGGGTCATGTTCACAAGCTGGTGGTTAGGGGCCTTTAGATGGCCCACATCTCCAAGAGAAAGGCTAAACAGTTAGCACGGTATTGCTCTATATCTGCTATTATCGGTAGCCGCTCAATATGGAGACGGCGATGTTTTTTGTACCCTTAGAGTAGATACTGTTTTACAGTAATGCTATTGTATCTGTTAACCCACATTTGAAACATCCTCTGTGTTAATATTGTATGTGTACGGTGGTCGCTGTACAGTCACAAACGTAAATTAATGACTCCCAATGAACTGATTGCACTGTGTTTATGTCCTTAATGCACTTTGTATTGATGTGGACATAAATAAAGCATTTAAAATGTGTGTGTGTATATAAGTGTGTCTGGACGTGGCCGTTCAGTACGTGCGCGTGTGAGTGGTGATCTACATTAAGTGAGTGTGTGTGTGTGTGTGTGTGTGCGCGCGTGCGCGTGGGCGTGCGCGTGGGCGTGCGCGTGGGCGTGCGCGTGCGAGTGTGTGTGCGTGTGCTTCTGTGTGTGTGTGCGTGTGGGTGTGTGTGTCTGCATTGTAACAACGTCAACAAGTGACAACATTCATGAAATGAATGAAATGAATTCACCGAAGGTGAATCCAGACATGCAGTAAACAACAGGAGCCATGCAGCTGTGAACAGAAGAGAGACAGTGAATACTACCTACATGACACCAGCTCCTCTGGGGAGCCCTACACAGGCACCACCAAGGACGGCTACGCTCGGGGGGGGGGGGGGTCCTCATAGGATGGGAATGAGAGGGAGGAGAACGGAGAATGAGTGAGG
>NW_027663117.1:17500-22500 GCF_963989245.1 Nansenia antarctica | reverse complement strand
GATCCATTAGGTGTTTTTTAATGCCTGTGTGGTGTTATTTTTAAAAATGTTGACATTTTTGAGTTAGTAATTCATAAAATACAAAGGTTCCATCTCACAAAACATAATGGAATGTAAAAAACATTGACACTCAATATCTCTGAACTGCCCTAAACGGAGATTCTAGAACCTTATCATTCTAAGCTCACGAGATGTTCCATTCAGAGTAGTTGGTGTATGTTGATAAGCGTATCTAGAAGTCCAACAGTAGCAAGTGGAATGCAACCTTATAGAAGTGCAGGCAATGTGGCCTGGGGTGGTCCAGTGGTCTACAGTCTACAGTGCACACGTGCCCATGTTGGCATGGGTTCGAATCCTGCTCATGCCCTGCTGACATGCCCTCTCTCCCTTACTTTCCTGTCTGTCTTCACTGTATCGGTCCAGTAACACATATGAGTGGGACTGAGTGGGACTGCCCCAGTCAGAGAAAAAGGGGGAAAAAAAGAGAAATGCAGTGGATGTATGCGTCATTAAAAGGGCTGTATCTGTAATTAGTAAAAAGAAGAAAAAAAGTTTAAATTAATGATATACGTTTTGTATTGTTCTAAAAATTTAAAAACGGGTGATTTTATACTTTCAACAATTTGTCTATTTGGTATTGGTAACCCAATAAAGATACTTCTGAAAAAAATAATAATAATGGTATACAGCATAGCCATTGATTCTTGAAGAATATGACTTAGAAATCCGCCACGTGTAGGCCAATAGTTTTACCCCCCCCATCAGAATCTGAATTGTTTAGAATAACATTGTGACTATTAAACATGTAGATAATGGAAAAGAAGCCTTGCCCCCTCTTCGCACCTCCTTCCCCCTCGTTAACAGACTATCGTTCCCCTCGCCTGGCCTGGTGGATAGTGAGTTGGGCTAGTGACGAGGAGGGTTGGGCTAGTGACGAGGAGGGTTGGGCTAGTGACGAGGAGGGTTCATGAGTTCAAATCCCACCTGGTAACACCACCCTGAGTGAGACACTTAGCCCTAAACGACTCCAGAAGACTGTCCCTGTAATCTCTAATTGTAAATATCTTTGGATAGAAGCGTCTGGTAAAAAGGTAATCCCAAAATATACTGTAATCTTGTTTCACTCCGTTGTTTGTAAACCATGCAATTGTACACAAACACTGTATAGCTTCAAAACATGGTTCAGATTATCATTTTGATCTCATGGTAAATGGACTGCACTTACATAGCGCCTCATTCCAAAGCGCTTTACAATGGCCTTTCATTCACCCACATTCACACACACACATTCACACACCAATGGCAGCAAGCTGGCGCTGGCCCGCTCACTGGGAGCAATTTGGGGGTTCAGTGTCTTGCCCAAGGACACTTCGACATGTGGCCAGCCGGAGCTCGAACCGCCGATTTGCCAACCTTGCGATCATTAGGCGGCGACTCTACCTCCTGCGTCACAGCCGCCCCATGGAGGGTGATTCTTTGCCTCCATAGCTCTGTCTATGACATTGAGAGTGGTGACTGTACTTTATTTCTCCATCCCCATCCCTCAGCTGTTTACCAAAAAAGCGGTGAGCTTTTTTTATGGTTAATATTTGAATTGAATTTCACAGAGACATGTACACAACAGGACATAACAACAACAACTAGTATCCGTGGGGGAGGTTATTGTCCCATGTAATAGTAGAAAACTAGTTTTGCACTTCGTTATGCAGTACATTGTCCATAATCTATCAAACAAAAACACAACAAAAGAAAAGAAAAACAAAACAAAACAAAGAAAAAAACAGGGGGGGGGGGAGGCCATGTCACATATAAAAAATAAACAGAAAAGTAAATGACACAACAAATGCCATAATATATGGGGGGATCACCCCCATCGGAGACAACACCCAAGTGTTCCAGTCCTAGACACACAGCGGCAGCACAAACACCAACACAGTAAATCATAATATTGTGACGGTCCGCTTGCTTTGTTCTTGATTGAAGTACATATTGCACCTTTAATAGTTGACCCTGACAGTATCGTTCCTAGCCCGAGTCGTGCTTCCTAGCCTGCTGCTGCAGTGTCATCCATGCTGTTTGTTAAGTCTTCTGATGGATGAAATCATTACATTTCCTCCTCCATTCATCTTTAATGTTGCCGTGGAGATAAGTTATTCCAGGATTTAGAGAAATGCGCTGTGTGATATATTTTTAATCGCAGCATCTGTTCGCCTTCGCCATATCGGAGATTGTGCGATCGTGATGGGGTGAGACAAGTCAAAAACCCAAAGTAGGCTAAGCCCTATTTCCCTTTAATTAAAGACACTTGTTTAAGTTGGAACACTCTCATGTGAGAACTCGAAGAAGGAATGCCATTTCGACCGACTTGACAACATACAGTACACTAAGTCATATCACATTCCAAAATACACATTCAATTAGAACCAGAAAACACTTCTGTGTCAGGGCCTTGGTGTCTTAATGTTCTCTCTCTCTCTCTCTCTCTCTCTCTCTCTCTCTCTCTCTCTCTCTCTCTCTCTCTCTCTCTCTCTCTCTCCCTGAGCAGTCAGTGTTTTGGTTGAAAGTATTCTTATGTCCAAAAACCATCCTCGTCATCATCATCCTCCTCCTCATACCCTCAGATCCAGTGAGTGAGAGAGTGCCTTCCTATCAACCAGAGACAACAAACACACCATGAATCCCTCCTAAGGACTGCCGTAAAGGAATGGTTGTCGTTGTTGTTGTTGTTGTTGTTGTTGTTGTTGTTGTTGTTGTCCTTAGTGAGTCTCTGCTTCCCTGGCGTCCTACGCTGCGGCCGTGGTAGATGTTCACCGCGTGCATTAGCGTTGACGTACGCCGCGGCTGCGCCACTGCCAGCTGCCCTGTGCCGGAGCACGGCCTCATGGGAGATCGTCCACGACGACTCACGGATACTCCCCCCCCGCCCCCGCCCCCTCAATTTAGCCCCCTCAATTACGTTTAGCAATTTCTGGGTCCAAACTAAAACTTCCCCGCACCGAGTACCAGAGTACTAAAGCACCAGTGTACTAAAGCACCAGAGTAGCAGTGTACTAAATCAAATCAAATCAAATCAAATGTTATTTGTATAGCGCATTTCTTACAAGATGCAACTCAATGCGCTTCACATACTGACAGAGCCGCAAGCAGGCAAAAGTAAAAACCTGTACACTGTGTAGCCAGGAAAATTCCCTTGCAGCCCTCTACTCATAGAGCGACTACTAACCAGTTTGCCTACCAGCACCCAGCGGTGGACCCCACACCCCCCCTTGGGGAGCCCCCGCCGCCCCACCACCAGCACCAGAGTACCAGAGTACTACAGCACCAGAGTACCAGAGTACTAAAGCACTAGAGTACCAGTGTACTAAAGCACCAGAGTACCAGTGTACTAAAGCACCAGAGTACCAGAGTACTAAAGCACCAGAGTACCAGAGTACTAAAGCACCAGAGTACCAGTGTACTAAAGCACCAGAGTACCAGAGTACTAAAGCACCAGAGTACCAGTGTACTAAAGCACCAGAGTACCAGTGTACTAAAGCACTAGAGTACCAGTGTACTAAAGCACCAGAGTAGCAGTGTACTAAAGCACCAGAGTACCAGTGTACTAAAGCGGTAGAATGACAATTCCATCGTTTTTTAGACTCGGATCTATTCATACAACAAGGGACACAGCACTTTCCCGTTTTCCCCATATTGTCAGGGTCTTTGAGCCTCGGAAAAGTGCTATACAAATATAATGAATTATTATTATTACTGAGGCATTTCGAAGAGAGCGCCTCAGCCAATGTTGGACCCGGAAACACGTCACGACTTAACAACCGAACCGCTTGTTCCAACCTGACCGGGGCGTGATAGGGTGAATGGGAGATGTTTCATTCATGGCCATTTTTCCCCTTCGATATGGAGTCTCTTCACTACCGTGCCTCCCTGTTCTGAGAACATGTATGAGGAGAATCTGTTGTGAATATGTGACAGCAGCTGGTGAACAGAGGGTCACAACAAGTCGGCAAACCAAATCAAAAATGTAAATAAATGTCAACGTTGTTGAAAATCAATGACACACTTGACTCGCTAGTCAAGCCAAAATGTTGCAATGCAATGGATTCGGTGGATGGAGTAATCCCCCACTACTCTTCACAAAGTAACATATCCCAGAATAAAAGTCGGAACATTTTGATTGGTTGCCGACTTGTTCCCACTCTCACCACCTGCTGTCACATGATGTCTATCGGTGTAATGTGGAATTCCTCATTCCGTTCCATGTACAACAACGATGTTTACCTCCCCCAGCCTCCCCTGGTGTTCTACCTCCCCCCCCCAGCCTCCCCTGGTGTTCTACCTCCCCCAGCCTCCCCTGGTGTTCTACCTCCATTAGCCTCCCCTGGTGTTCTACCTCCCCCAGCCTCCCCTGGTGTTCTACCTCCACCAGCCTCCCCTGGTGTTCTACCTCCCCCAGCCTCCCCTGGTGTTCTACCTCCACCAGCCTCCCCTGGTGTTCTACCTCCACCAGCCTCCCCTGGTGTTCTACCTCCACCAGCCTCCCCTGGTGTTCTACCCCCCCCGCCCAGCCTCCCCTGGTGTTCTACCTCCCCCAGCCTCCCCTGGTGTTCTACCTCCCCCAGCCTCCCCTGGTGTTCTACCTCCCCCAGCCTCCCCTGGTGTTCTACCTCCCCCAGCCTCCCCTGGTGTTCTACCTCCACCAGCCTCCCCTGGTGTTCTACCTCCCCCAGCCTCCCCTGGTGTTCTACCTCCCCCAGCCTCCCCTGGTGTTCTACCTCCCCCAGCCTTCCCTGGTGTTCTACCTCCCCCAGCCTCCCCTGGTGTTCTACCTCCCCCAGCCTCCCCTGGTGTTCTACCTCCACCAGCCTCCCCTGGTGTTCTACCTCCACCAGCCTCCCCTGGTGTTCTACCTCCCCCCCAGCCTCCCCTGGTGTTCTACCTCCACCAGCCTCCCCTGGTGTTCTACCTCCCCCCCAGCCTCCCCTGGTGTTCTACCTCCACCA
>NW_027663117.1:7500-12500 GCF_963989245.1 Nansenia antarctica | reverse complement strand
ATTGACCGTCAAAGTTTTTACATTCCATTATGTTTTGTGAGATGGAACCTTTGTATTTTATGAATTACTAACTAAGGTAAAAAATGTCAACATTTAAAAAATAACACCACACAGGCATTAATAAACACCTAATGGATCAGATTATGTAAAAAACTCAAGTTTGACAAAAATGGAGATAGAACCTTATAATTCTAACGTCACAAGTCTTTAAATCTAGAAGATTCCGAGTGCCCTGCTGGTGAATCTTGATCTTCAGTTCCTTCCTCACTATTTGGATTTAAGTCTGGCGGTTTACTGGATCAGTCCAACACCTTTATTTTCTCCGTCTTGAACCAATCGAGAGTCTCCTTTGCAGTATCTTTTAGATCGTTGTCCTGCTGGAAGATCCACCTGCATCTCATCCTCATCATCCTGGTGGATGTTCAACCAATTCTTCTCAAGAATTTCTCCCGGTACACGGCCCCATTAATTTTCCCTTCAATAATTTGGATTCCACCAGTACCGTGTGAAGAGAAACAGCCCCATAGCACGATGCTTCCACCTCAGAACTTCACTGTATGTATGGTATCTTCAGGATCATATACAGAGCCATTTGTATATGAGGACACTCTTGATGTGGGATATGCAGATGACATTGCGCTGTCGAGAGCAATTCCCATATCCAACATCATGTCAGACCCATCAATGCCCCTGGAGGCACAAAGGCTGGACGAATGGGCAGCCAAGAACAAAATGACACTCAATGGGAAAAAGTCGGTTGAGCTGCGCATATGTTTTGCCCGGAACCCACCACAACCTCCCCCGCTGATGCTGGGGGGACAGGAAGTACCTGTTGTGGAAACAACAAAGTATCTGGGATACCATCTGGATCAAAAGCTGACTGGAGATGTGCACATTGAGAAGGCAATAAAAACTGCCTCCAAGCGGCTGCACTATCTCACGGTCATGGCAAGACACGGTCTACCTGCGGATGACCTCATCACCATCTACACCACTCTCATCAGGCCGTGTCTGGAATACAGCTCAGTGCTCTTGGTGGGCTGCTCTAAAAAACAACAGGCTGAGCTAGAGCGAGTCCAGACACGTGCCTGCAGAATCATCAGAAGGAGAGCTGGGGAGATCTCACAACCCCTACCATCACTCCAGACAAGGAGGGAGGAGGCCGCAGTGAAGCTGGTCAGGAACATGCATGACGAGCAACACCCTCTGCATGACCTGCTACCTCCAACACGAGGCAGCTGCACTGCCAGGACACTGAGGAACCAGCACAAGCTGGCTGAACCAAAGGCCAAAACCAGCAGGCTGAAAAACTCAACCCTGCATACTGCAGTTAGACTGTACAATGACAATATCTAGACTCACACATAATACAGCATGGCTACCATGACTGCTACCTACCCTTGCTTTGCCGCCTTGAAATATTTTTAAACTTTAAAATTGTTGTGTAATTGTTGTGCTGCTAATATTGTGTGTCATATCTATGTAAGTTCTGCAGTTTTTCAGTGGGGCCTTGGCTCCACTGCAAGCACGAATGAATAAAATCAAATCAAATCAAATCAATCATTTCTCCTCCAAATATGGCATTTCGTATAGTTGGCGAAAAGTTTGATTTTTGTCTCATTTGACCAGACTACATTCTCCAAGTAATCTACAGGCTTCTCCAAATATTCGGTAGCAAACTTCAAACAAGCTTTATTAACATGCCTTTTCTTCAGTAATGGAGTCTTCCGGAGTGATTGCAAATGGAGACCGTGGTGGTGGACTGCAGTACCTATTGTTTTCAACTGTGACAACTGCAGTGGCGGACTCAGGCTGTTTGAAGGGCAGGGGGGGCGAAAAGGAAAAAAGGGCACTTACTGCACAACATGGGACCCCATCAGTGCACATGGTCAAGTTAAGACCATTGGAGGGGCACCAATAGGGCACATCCTCCCATTTTCGCCACTCAAAAGGGCATTTTTGCAACTCAAAAGGGCAAGAGACGTTTTTCAACCGTGGGGCACCAGGAGGGGCGGTCGCCCCCCCTGCCCCCCCCCCCCTGAGTCCGCCAGTGGACAACTGTCCCCGCTGCTTCCAGGTCTTTCTGGAGCTCTGCTTGAGTCGTCCTTGGCTCTTGGGCTGCTCTTCTGATTAACTTTCTGACTGGCCAGAGTTGATTGATCTGTCGGTAACCACCAGTGCCATTTACTATGCTGCTCAACAATCTTGTTGCAAAGGTCTTGGGAGAGATCTTTGCCTCGACCCATCACGAGGTGTTTCTGGCAGGAGAGCTTGGTGAAAAACGATTTGTTTACTTTGCATTCAGAGGTGGGAAACCCTTTTTTGGAAGAACCCACCAACCCATCAACCCACCAACGTGCACTAACCCACCAACCCACCAACCCACCAACATGCACTAACCCACCAACATGCACTAACCCACCAACATGCACTAACCCACCAACATGCACTAACCCATCAACCCACCAACCCACCAACATGCACTAACCCACCAACATGCACTAACCCACCAACATGCACTAACCCATCAACCCACCAACCCACCAACATGCACCAACCCACCAACATGCACTAACCCACCAACATGCACTAACCCACCAACATGCACTAACCCACCAACATGCACTAACCCACCAACATGCACTAACTAACCCAGCTGATTCTGATAACACAGGTAGGGGAACTCATTAGTGACATAAGTTGGTTTAGTGCTTTTTCTTACTGTGAACTGTGTTCAATACTTTTTTCCTGTGTCATTCCACTTTATTGCACATAGCTTTTTTTTATGGAATGTTGGAATGTTACAATCTCTTTAGCTGTGTAGTTTTATTAAGTTAATACCGACGGTTGGTCTACATGTCATGTGAATAGCTGCAACGGAAATATGTTGAATTAAAAAATAGTGTTGAAGACTTATTTCCACCCCACTGTATATAGTTTATACTGGCCCTGTTTCATACTACTGAGCCCTTGTAATGAAAAACTCAACAATCTGCACACACACACACACACACACACACACACACACACACACACACCCCTACTGTACTGCAATCATAATAATGCATATAAATGCAATCACCATTCAGTGGGTCTGGGCCTGCTGTACCAGGGGAGGCTGGTGGAGGTAGAGATGGGAGGACAGAGAGACACGCACAGCAGCACAACACTATTAGTGGAACAAATAGTACCAGTCAGAGACAACAAGGTTGGCCCACCGGCCCACTCCCCATGCAGGTGAGAATGGTGTTTACATTTGGAGTCAGTCGGTTGGGCACTTAAGACATTTTATTATTCCTCATTTTGCATAATGGTCTCCTCCAGCGGGCTCCAGTGATGGAGTAATGGTCTCCTCCAGCGGGCCTCCAGTGATGGAGTAATGGTCTCCTCCAGCGGGCCTCCAGTGATGGAGTGTCGGTTATTAAAAAGTAAGAGGCAGCGATGTGTTTTGCGTCCATCTTGAGGGAGCTGCTTCTGGAGACAGACAAGAAAGTTTGTTTGTGATTCCCGTGGAACACCCATAGCGTTCTCTCATTCTCTCTCCTCAGAAATGCTAATGCTGTATTTTGTTTTTTCTTTCCTTTTTTAAAAGAAGTATTCTTTTACAGAATAAACAAGGAAAATTACATTGTCATCGTCTTGTTTCCAGTAAATTTAGACCCGAAACGGTCTCATGGGGAAGGTTATTTTTCCTATCCTGGTTTGCTTTGATTGTCTTTATGTACGAAATGAAACCGTGTTTGGTTGCTGTGGCCGCATCATTTACTTGGCCAAACTCCCCCTCTCCCCCCCCGCCCCCCACCTCCGAACCCATTTATACACAACATTGCATTGTTCTATAGGCGGGGTGTACTCTCACAAGACTGGGGGAGACTTTGAAGAAGAAAAAAACAACGCTGTAAAATACCAAAGATAGTCAAAAAAACTCTCTTAAAACTGTCTACACAACAAGCTTAGAAACACAGACCGAGACGACACATCCTTTTTTCTTTTCATTGGATGCACTTTTTATTTAAACAACAACAACAATTTGAAATAAAAACAACAAAACCAAAAAATAAAAATAAAACCCAACAAACGGAAAAAAAAAACACATTAAAAGAGTTCTTAATAACAATGCGCATAAGTTAAAATGTAATTATCACTTAGTGATAACAGGCAAGGTGTACCGGGGAATGCTATTAAAGGACCAGAAATTCTGATTCACATTGTCGGCAATGATGATGATGACGATGATGATGATGAAGAAGATGATGAAGATGATGTGGATGATAGATGTGTGTGTGTGTGTGCAGGACGGATTTTTGGAAGAATAATAAGGATTTAAGGTTTAAACCTTCTGAATGTGTGGTGTCAGGTGGGGGCGGTGGAACATTGTGCTTAGTCGAGAGGCACTGCAAGAAAACAACAGATATCTGACCCTTCTTTCCTATTCCCCACAAAGACAGCAACAGCAACAACAACAACAACAACAACAACAACAACAACAACAACACCAACGACAACAACTTAAAGTGGTCCGAATGAAGAGACTTTACTGCACTACAGATGTGACCGCAAAGAAGCTGATTGGTATAAAACTAACTAAATGTTGGATTGCTGACAAGAGGAACTGGGGCTCATCATGAGGATGTGTGTGTGTGTGTGTGTGTGTGTGTGTGTGTGTGTGTGTGTGTGTGTGTGTGTGTGTGTGTGTGTGTGTGTGTGTGTGTGTGTGTGTCTGTGGTGTGTGTAGTACAAGAGATGGTGAGATTGCCTGTTTGTCTTTCCCTGATTGAGTTCTCTAGTGTCAGCGTCAAAGAGAGAGAGAGAGAGAGAGAGAGAGAGAGAGAGTGAGTGAGAGAGGGAGAGAGGGAGAGAGAGAGAGAGAGAGAGAGGGAGAGAGAGAGAGAGTGAGAAAGAAAGGGAGAGAGAGAGAGAGAAAGGGAGAGAGAGAGAGAGAGAGAAGGAGAGAGAGAGAGTGAGAAAGAAAGGGAGAGAGAGAGAGAGAGAGAGAGAAA
>NW_027663117.1:0-5000 GCF_963989245.1 Nansenia antarctica | reverse complement strand
GCAGCTGACCTGAAACCAACCAGGCCAAATCTGAGACATCCATCCACTCACACATGGATTTATACACACATTTGTACACGTTAAAATCTGGGAACACAGGGGTCAAGACCTGCCAATGTTTCCAATGGGCCTCAATAATGTAATAATGTAAGATTGTCAACATCTGCAGCGAAAATAAAGCGTTTTTAGTTTTTTATTCCTATTCGGGGTTGTTTTTTTTCAGTCGGAGGGTTCTTTCACTCCGGTTCTGCCAGAGTGCGGTTCTCTTTGGAAAACGACATTGATAGAATTGGGAATAACACAACATGACAGCACTGTTTCTTTTTTTTTTTTTTTACTTTTTTTTTTTTTTTTACTCAATACCATTCAGTAACTGCTTCGTCCCCCCACCTCCCTCCCTGCCCCCCCCTTCTATTTCTTTCTTTCCTTCCTTCTTTCTTTCTTTCTTTCTTTTTGGCAGTGAGTTCTTTTCTTATGTCAAAAAACAGAAGAAAAAAATAAACGACATCTTCTCTCGTTACCAAAACAACCGTTACCGCCCGTTCGTTGCGCCCCCCCCAAACATTAAAAACCCATGAAAAATAAGAAACTTAAAAATAAAACAACGATGACAGCAATAACAACCATAATAACAATAATAACAACGACAGCAAACTGACGACAACGATAATAATAATCATGGATAAAGATAGCAATAAATAGGGTGGTTGGGAGATAAGTGCCGGTAGGTGTGGTGAAATGAGATACTGTGGGCACCAATTAGAGAGAGAGGGAGGGAGGGATGAGAAGAGAGAGAGAGAGAGAGAGAGAGAGAGAGAGAGAGAGAGGGAGAGGAAGAATGAAAGGGAGGGGGGCACATAAAGTGACTGATTGTTTGGTTGTTGGATGTGGCGTCCTGTCTCTCTCCCTCCCTCGCTTTCCCGTCCGTCCAGGGCGAGACAGGGCGTGGGGCACAGTGTGTCCTTACACACCACATGTCCCTCTCCTAGGACGCCACGGTCCTGGCTGGCCACGCCCACTCCTCCTGGCTGGCCCCGCCCACTCCTGTGGGGGGGGTAGCGGTCAGGACGGTTCTCCTTTGTGTCTCTGGTGTCCCGCCCGCCCGCCGCCTTAACCACACTGTCCATAGAGGTGGTGGTGGTGGGGGGTGGGGAGGGAGGGGGGGGGGGAGAGCAAGAGTACATTGAGGAAGCTGGGGGGGGGGCAGACTGTCCATGTCCATGGGAGTGGGGGCGAGGGCGAGGGCGGGGGCGGGGGCGGGGCAGACTGGCCATGAGAGAGCAGGGGAGAGGGGGAGACTGGCCATGAGAAAGCAGGGGAGAGGGGGGTTGTCCATATGAGAGCAGGGGAGAGGGGGGGGGCATGAGCCTTGATCGGTGGAGAGTCGGGGGGGGACGGACGGACTGGGAGAGAGTTCAGGCTGTACACACATCTTTAGTGTGGGATAGGTCTAAGTGCTTGGTAGTGATGGGGTGAGAAGGGTCCATGTTTGGGGGGGGGGGGGGGGTCAGGGGTCATGGTAGGGAGAGCAGTCATTGGACAGAGAGGGTGAGAGCCCCCCCACCCCCGGCCCTTCCTGGGTCAATCTTTGCGTTGTGATTGGCTGATTTGGAGAGGGATGCTGCTATGGCTGGAGTTCCTCCTTTGTCGTTGAAGTCTGTGAGAGTTTGTGAGGATGCGTGTGTGTGTGTGTGTGTGTGTGTGTGTGTGTGTGTGTGTGTCTGTGTGTGTGTGTGTGTGGCTCTTCCTCTGTGTATTGGCTCACTCCATTATTAAACTGTTACACACTGTTTCACGGCAGACAGTGTCCCTGCTTCACTTTGCTGAGGTAACATATTGTATATTCACAACATACAGTAGATACTGTCTGTCTATCTGGTCTGTCTCTCTGTCTGTCTGTTCTATCTCTCTGTCTGTCTGTCCCTCTGTCTATCTATCTGTCTGTCTCTCTTTCTATCTGTATGTCTGTCTGTCTGTCTGTCTGTCTGGTCTATCTCTCTGTCTGTCTGTCTGGTCTATCTCTCTGTCTGTCTGTCTGTCTGTCTGTCTGTCTGTCTGTCTCACTGTACATGTACACTGCCTGTGTAGTGTAGTTGTCGCAGTCTCAGAGAGTCTCATGCCCTCTCTCCGACTCTATAGTGTAAGACCCCACTCTCTCTCTCTCTGTCTCTCCCTCTCTCCCTCTCTCCCTCTCTCCCTCTCTGTGTCTGTGTCTGTGGGTGTGTGTGGGGGGTCTCTATCTCTGGTAGTTGACCTGCTCTCTAGGGCTGGAGGAGGAGGAGCTCCCTCTCCCGTGTCCCACCTTGTCACCTCCCTCCTCCTGGGCCAGGCTGGTCCCTGGTCCCTGGGCGATGGTGGCGGAGGAGGAGGAGGTGGAGGTGGTGGGGGACTGGGCCGAGGAGGCTAAGGCGTCACGCCCGGAGCTCCCCCCCCTCCCCCTCCTCCCCCTATCCCTCCCTCCATGGTGGAGGTGGGGTACATCTCCTCGTGTCCGTCCTCGCTCGACTCGGGGTCCTCGCCGGAGCTGGAGAGCAGCTCCTCGTCGCGGTAGTCACTGACGTCCACGCCGCCTCCTCCTCCTCCTTCTCCTTCTTCGCCTCCGATCCCGCCGCCGATGCCGCCGCTCCCGGGCGACGCCCCCCCCTCCTCTCCCAGCTCCTTCAGCCGGCCGTGGTGCTTGACGTGGTAGCGCTGGTTCTGGAAGAACTTGATGATGGTGTGCTTGGGGAGGTCCAGCTGGGCCGACAGGGTGTGGATGGCCTCCTGGTCCGGGTAGAGGCCCACGTCCTGGATGAAGCTCTGCAGGATGCCCAGCGCCTCCAGGGAGATCTTGGTGCGCGAGCGTGGCTTCTTGCTGCTACCGCCTCCTCCTCCTCTTTCTCCTCCTCCTCTTTCTCCTCCTCTTTCTCCTCCTCCGCCTCCTCCTCCTCCGTTCCCGCCCGTGCAGCGATCACCTCCTCCTCCGCTGCCGCCGCCGCTAACGCTGACGTGGCTCCGTTCTCCTCCGACGTTCTGCGGTCCTCCGTCGTCGTTGCTGCCCGCGGAGGAGGCGGGGGGCGCGGGGGGGTCCTCGTCCCGGGGGGAGTGCTGGTGGTGGTGGTGGTGGAGGAGGTGCTGCTGGTGCTGCTGCTGGTGGAGGTGGTGGTGGGGGTGGTGGGGGTCCTTCAGGTTCTGGGGGGGTTGCCGGTGCAGCGCCTGATGAGAAAGACAGTACAGCTGATTAGCGGGGCGACGGTGACCCCTCATCACAGCTGCCGAGAGGCACCACATTCCTCAGAGAGGTTAGAGGTCGTACTCTCCTTGTCCCCCCCTCCCCCCCCCCCCATTGGACGAGCCGGAGGGGGAGGGGCCAGAGGAGGGGGAGGGGCCAGAGGAGTGGAGAAGAAGAGAAGAAGACAGTGCTTCATATTTGGGATAGCGTTCCTGACTAGCGCGGCGGCCCCTGTGTCCAGCCGACCTTTGACCTGTGTGTAAGATTAGCCTCTAGTAAAAGTCCAACCACCTGCTTCCACATCATTACTGGACCACCATCACTGTTTAACCCACCTCAGGCTCCACTGCATCAACAGCTGAGCACTGGGACGTGTGTGTGTTTGTGTGTGTGTGTGTGTGTGTGTGTGTGTGTGTGTGTGTTTGTGTGTGTGTGTGCGTGTGCGTGCGTGTGTGTGTGTGTGTGTGTGTGAGAGAGACACCTACTTGGGTTACTAGTATGCAAACACACCCATGATCATTAACACCTTACCGGTAGTATGTGTGTGTGTGTGTGTGTGTGTGTGTGTGTGTGTGTGTGTGTGTGTGTGTGTGTGTCTGTGTGTGTGTGTGTGTGTGTGTGCGTGTGTGTGTGTATGTGAGTGTGTGTGTGTGTGTGTGTGTGTGTGTGTGTATGTGTGTGTGTGTGTGTGTGTGTGTGTGTGTGTGTGTGTGCGTGCGTGTGTGTGTGTGTGTGTGTGTGTGTCTGTGTGTGTGTCTGTGTGTGAAGTTGTAACAGCGGTTCTGAAAGTTTCTAAGACACATTCTAAGAGACATTCTAAGAGACATTCTAAGAGACTTTCTAACACACATTCTAAGAGACATTCTAAGAGACATTCTAAAGGGCTCTGCACACAGCGTGCGATTTCTGTTGCGCGTCAACGTTCCATAATTTCCATTGTTGTTATGAATGGAATCGAATTTTCGCCGTGCGGGGCCGTGTGCATTGCGATGCGATGTTCTCATAGACTTCCATTCAAACTTCAAAATGGAACGTTGACGCGCAACAGAAATCGCACGCTGTGTGCAGAGCCCTTAAGAGACATTCTAAGAGTGATTCTAAAGGGCTCTGCACACAGCGTGCGATTTCTGTTGCGCGTCAACATTCCATTTTGAAGTTTGAATGGAAGTCTATGAGAACATCGCATTTCAACACACACGGCCCCGATTTTAATCGCACGGCGAAAATTCGATTCCATTCATTTTGAATGGGACAAAGCACACGGCGTGCGAGTTTTGTCGCACTGTCAAATTTGTGCTTTTTCCCATTCAAAATGAATGGAATCGAATTTTCGCCGTGCGATTAAAATCGGGGCCGTGTGTGTTGAAATGCGATGTTCTCATAGACTTCCATTCAAACTTCAAAATGGAATGTTGACGCGCAACAGAAATCGCACGCTGTGTGCAGAGCCCTTTAGACACATTCTAAAAGACATTCTTAGAGACTTCTTAGAGGTTCTAAGAGAGGTTCTAAAAGAGGTTCTTAGAGTGTAGCAGTTGTAAGACAGCAGAGGGGAGGAGGTGGGTACAGTACAGGCCTGTTGTCTAGAAGGTGGTGGTGTGTGACCGTGGGTTGCTGTGTGTGTGTGTGTGCGTGTGTGTGTGTGTGTGTGTGTGTGTGAGAGGCAGCTATCAGGGCACTGTGGCGGTGGCCCTGTCCCCTCCCGCTGGCTTTATGACTAGGGTGGGGCGCCCAGTGCCTCCCCTCTGGAATGCCTATAAATCTGTGGTGCATTAAAATTAAAGGACCC